>NW_006400164.1:187238-204703 GCF_000299155.1 Elephantulus edwardii
CAGGATAGAGCAGGGTTTAGGGCTGTTGTGCATAGGGTCGCTATGAGTCAGAAACGACTCGACGGCACATAACAACAACAACAACAAAAGGAAGTAAAAATAATAGAAGAATATAAGGAAGACAATGCCCAAGAGAGAGAGAACCAGAAGGAATATATTTATTCTGAGTTATTTGAGAAACTACAGAAGAAGGTGCAAATGATGATAGAACCCATCAAAAAAGTGAATACTACAGAAACAGGCAGGCAGAAGAAATATATTGACAAAGAAGAATTTGCACAACTATAGAAGAATATGCAAAAGATAGAAGAAATAATTGAAATTATAGATAAAGAAGTAGAAGAACTGAAAAAAATAATTAAAAGATAGAGACTGTACAGCCAACACAGTACTGGAAATAACAGAAATATGTGAAAATGTAATGCCAAATATAAAGGCCTAAATTGAAGAATTTTCCAAAATTCCAGAGAAAGAAAAATGTGCAACAGAAGACATGGAGCACAGAGCCGGTCAGCAGGAAGACAAGGATTTCAATGGGAACATACTAGAAAAAAAAATCAGAGGTAAGCTAAAAAGAAAATGAAGAAAATATTAGCATTGTGTTAAATGACATCAAAGGGAACAATATATGTATAATTGGAATTCCAGAATATGAGAGGGACAGGGAAATCATTGAGAGAAGTATGGAAGGGGTACTAGGAGAAAACTCCAGAGGTTTTATGAAGAATGGAGAAATCCACATTCACGAAACTAAGCAGATAACAAAGAAAGTAGACCCCAAAGGAAAACACCAAGACATATCATAGTCTAATTCTCCAATTAAAAGATAAGGCTAGAAGATCAAAAGCAGCATAAGAAAAAAAAAAGTCATCCACAAAGAAAAAGTAATTAGATTTCAGTGTTCATACCAGAATTATTCACCATTGCAAGAATAAGGAAACAGCCCAAATGTCCAACCACAAATGAATGGATTGAGAAATTATGGTACATTCACACATGGAGTACTATGCAACACGCAGGAGCAATGATTTTGTAAGTTATTACCTAACTTGTGAGAGACTGGAGAGCCTTATGCTGATTGAATGAACTCAGTCCCATAAGGATAAATATTGTATAAAACTATTATTGTGGAATGAGTATAAAGATCCAACAGGGGTAGGAGGGGTTGGAAGCAGAGAGATGAAGATGTGCAGGGGGAACGGAGATTATTTACCAGGTTGTACAATTTGATAGATGGGGGTAAGGGAAATTAAAATAATTTTTCTTTAAAAAAAGAATGATATTTGAAAAAAAATTCTTGCAATACAAATGATAATGAAAAATACAATGAACCAAAACATCAGGGAAGCAGCTAAGATAGTCATTAGGGGGCAGTTCACAGCAATAGGCAAACACTAAAATATGACGACAGAAGCAAAATTTATCATTTAACTCAACACCTTCATCAAAAATATAAAGAACAACAATCTAACACCAAAACCTCTAAAAGAAAAGAAATTATAATAACAAAGGCTCAAATCAAGGAGAGAAAAAACAGAAAAAAAATTGAAACCATCATCCAAATGGGTTAAAAAAAGTTACAAACTATTGGCAAATTTAACACAAAAAAGAGAGAGAAAACTCAGTTAATTAAGGAATGACAGAAGCAACATCACAACAGAATCAGAAGAACTATAATATTAGAATAATATTAACACTATATTCTAAGAAATTTGAAAATCTAGAAGAAACAAATATCTTGAAACTCATGCCTTACTTACACTGATGTTGAATGATGTAGAACATTTGAACACACTCAACACAAAAGAAGAAATTAAGCAGGCAATGAAAAAAATACTCTCCACAAAATGAGTCCTCGACCAGACATTCAGAGATTTATTCCCAATTTATCTTAAGTTATTTAAAAAAAAATAGTAAAAGAAGGAACACTCACAGAGACATTCTGAGAAGCAAGCATAACCCTAATACCAAAACCAGGCAAAGATATTACCGAAAGAGAAAATAAAAATTAAAAAAAGAGAGAGAAAACTAAAGAACAACATATCTCATGAGTATTGATGCAAAAATTCTTAACAAAATCCAACAGCATGTAAAAAAAATCATCATGATCAAGTGGGATTCATAATAGCTCTGTAAGGATAGTTCGACATAAGAAAAACAACATAATTCATCACAGTAACAAAGCAGATAACAAGAACCATATGATCTTAACAATTGGTGCAGAAAAGGCATGTAACAAAAACTAAGACGCCTTCCTGATTAAGACACTCAGCCAATTAGGAATAGAAGGAGATTTCCTCAACATAGTAAAAAGTATATATGCAAAACAAAGAGCCAATATCATTCTCAAGGGAGAAAAATTTAAAGTAATTTAGGAATTGGATTAATTACATCTGTGGAAAGAATCAGAGGAGAAGCTATCACTGTGAAAACTAGGCTAGGTGCTGATTGTGGAACAGACCACCAACTACTCATAGGCAAGTTTAAGTTGAAGCTGAGGAAAATTAAATCATTTCCCCAGGAACCAAAAGTTGACCTTGATTCTATCCCACCTGTATTTCAAAACCATCTCAGGAACAGGTTTGAGGCCTTGGACATTAATGAGTGAAGACCAGATGAGCTGTGGGAGGATATCAAAAATATCAACGAGGAAGAATGCAAAAGGTCATTACAAAGACAGAGGAGGAAGAAAAGACCAAGATGGATCTCAGAATAAACTTTAAATATTGCACTGGAGCGCCAAGAAGCCAAAGCAAAGGAAAGAAATCAATATATTAAGGAGTTGAACAGAAGATTCCAGATGGCAGCACAAGAAGACAAAGTAAAATACTACAATGAAATGTGCGAGGAGCTGGAGTCAGAAAATCAAAAGAGATGAACTCACTCAGCATTTCTTAAGCTGAAGGAACTGAAGAGCAAATTCAAACCTCAAGTTGCAATATTAAGGATGATTTGGGCAGAATAGTAAATGATCCAGGAAGCATTAAAAGAAGATGGAAGCAAATAATGAATACTGCATTGGAACAGATGAGGAACAGAACTCTTTAAAAGGAATATAGGCTTAGTTATTATTTTCATGACAAGATTACGGAGAAAGAAATGTATATTAAAGTGGGCTGTGGATGTGGGGGGACTGTGTAAGAAAGAAAGAAATTTTTTTTTCTTAGAGGAAAATGAATTGGGGAAGGGGTAGGCAGGGAGGAAAATGTGTAACTATGGATGAATGGAGGGAAAGCTAAATAAAACAATATTTTATATAAAAAAAGAAATACAATTACATGAAAAAAATAAAGATTGTTTCATGGGGAAAAAAGATGGAAAGAGTATATAGAATCATGATACCAAAAGGAATTGGTGGACACAGAATTTTATGAAACATATGAGCAAGAGCTTGTGGTGATGAAGGAGGAAGTTCAAGCTGCACTAAAAGAACTGACAAAAAACAAGGCCCTAGGATTGCTGGCATACAAATTGACACACTTCAACAAACAAATGCAGCCCTGGATGTGCTCACCAAGTTGTGCCAAGAAATCTGGAAGAAAACCACCTGGCCTACTGACTGGATGAGATATATATTTATACCCATTCCAAAGAACAGCGATCGAACAGTGTGGAAATTATCAAACAATATCATTGGTATCACATGCAAGCAAGATCCTGCTGAAGATGATAAAAAAAAAAAAAAGACTGGAACAGCAAATCAACAAATAACTGCCTGAAGTGCAGGCTGGATTTGGAAGAGGCCTTGACACTAGGGATATGGTAGTTAATGTTAGATGGATCCTGGCTGAAAGCAGAGATTACCAGAGGAATGGCTATCTGTGTTTCATTGATTATACAAAAGCATTTGACTGTGTGGTTCACAACAAACTGTGGATAATTCTGAGAAGAATGGGAATCTCAGTACACTTGATTGTTTTTATGCAAACCCATATTGGACCAGCAGGAGGCAGTCATCAGAACAGAATAAGGAAACACTGGTTCAAAATTGGGAATGGTGTCCATAAAGGATGTTTCCAATCTCTGTATCTTTTCAATCTATATGTAGAACAGATTATCTGGGAGGCTGGGCTCTATGACAAGAAGTGTGGCATCATGATTGGAGGCAGACTCATCAACAATCTGCATTATGCAGATGACACAACCCTACTTGCTGAAACTGAGGAGGACCTGAAGCACTTGATGTGGAGGGTCAAGGACTGCAGCCTGAAGTATGGATTGAAGCTTAACACCAAGAAAAAAAGATTCTCACCACTGGGCGGATTAGCTCCATCATGATAGATGATGAAGAGATTGAGATGGTTGACAGCTTCAGTTCACTTGGCTCTACAACTATGAGTACCAGCAGCCAGGAAGTTAAAAGATTAATTGCATTAGAAAAGTCTGCTGTCAGAGACCTCTCCAAGGTCTTGAGGAGCAACGATGTTAGTCTGCAGGTGCACCTGATTCAGGCCATGGTCTTTACAATTACTCTCTATGCATCAGACAGCTGGACCAATGAGCTTTGGTGCTGGTGAAGAGTACTGAATATACTATGGACTGCTAAGAGAACAAACAAGGTCATCCTGGAGAGGGTGAAGCCTGGCTGCTCCTTGGAGGCAAGGATTCTGAAGCTCTGTCTGATATAATTTGGACATATTGCAAGGCGGGATCAGTCCTTAGAGAATAACATCATGCTTGGGAGGTTGGAGGGACAGCGCAGGAGAGGAAGACCCTCTAGGGGATGGATTGCTTCCATCTCTGCGGTAATGGGGATAGGCGTGTCAGAGACAGTAAGATTGGCAAGGTAAAAAGAAAGGTTTAGGGCTATTGTACACAGAGTTGCTATGAGTCGCAAGAGACTATCCGGCACATAACAACAACAACAACATGAACAGGGACCACACAACAATTCCCATAGTCACAACTAGGATTCTCACAGTCACTACTTCTACTCAATATTTTACTGGAAGTACTTGCTAGGGCAATACTATAAGAGAAGGGAAAAAAATGTGTCCGGTTCATCAAAGAGATGGTTAAGCTGTTGCTAAATACAGATAATATCATAGTGTACACAGAAAACCCAAAAAAACTCACAACAATAATAACAACAACAAAAAAAACCCCAAAACCACAAAAAACAAACCAACACCCCTGTTTTAGCTGGTGAACCAATTTAGTAGGGTGGAAGAATACAAAATCAATAATCAAAATTCAGGGAGATTCCTCTAGTAACAAAGAAAACTCAGAGAAGGAAATTAATAAAGCAATACCACTTACAATAGCCACTATAAATTTAGATACTTGGAATTGAACCTAACTAGAGACACAAAAGACCTGTACAAAGAAAACTTCAGAACATTTCTGTGAGAAACAATAAAAGACCCAAATAAGTGGGAAATTGTTCCTTGTTATGGCCAGGACCTAGTATAGAGAAAATGACAGTCCTACCCAGGGTGATCTACATGTTTCAAGGAGATAAAAAAGGAAATTGTCAAGTTTATTTGGAGAGGAAAGAGACTCTAAGGAAGCAAAACCCTTCTGAAAAGCAAAAATGAAGTGCGAGGTATAGCACTCTCTGACCTCAAAACCTGCTACACAGAGGCAATAACCAAAACAACATTTTACTGGTATAATGACAGTGACATGGAACATTGAAACCAAATCAAAAATTGAGAAATGGACCTCTTTATCTGTGGTCAACTGATATTCTACCAGGAAATAAAGCTTACCAAATGAGGAAATGAAAATTTCTCCAGTAAATAGTGCTGGGAATACTGGACTGTTACTTGTAGAAAACTGAAACAGGACTTACATCTCACACTATATACAAACATCAACTCAAAGTTTTTTAGAGGCCTAGGATAAAGTGAAAAACCATAAAGCATATAAAAGTCATAGTGGGACAGAGCTTTAGCAGCCTAGCCTATGGAATAAAGAAGCTGACAAAAACACTCAGAAATTCACAATCTATTTACCATCACAATAACAAGTATAAGGCTGCAACCAAATGGATTGAAAAATATGATACATTCATATAATGGAGTACTACGTAACACTTAGTAGCAATTATTTATAAAAAATATTACATAACTTGGGAGGAACAGGAGAACATTATGCTGAGTGATCTAACTCAGTCTCATAAGTACAAATGCTGCAGAACATTATTATTGTAAAAAAATAGACGGATAACTAGTAAATTGTGGATGGGAATCCAAGGAGGGGAAAGTGTCGAAGCAGACAGTTGATGATGGTAGGTAGGCGTGAAATCACAGGCTTGCACAATTTGGTGAGTGGAGGAAGGGGTAAAGGAAAGATTCGGCGGGAACCTAAAAAGACTAGGTAATGGTTGCCATAGTTTAATGGTGATTAATTTTATAAAACACAGTGAAAGGGAATTATTGTATGAAATATAATGTCACTAAAGGAAAGTGTGGATAAAAATATTTTTTAATCAAAAAAGAAGATGGAGAAAATTCTCGGTCACTGTATCAAATACAATTGTCCAACAATGAAATATTTCAGGAAGTACCCAATGATCAAGAGCCAATGGTAATGAAGGAATAAGTCCAAGCTGCACTGGAATTATTGACAAAAAATAAGACCCCAGGAACTGATGGAATACAATAACAGATACAGCCCTGGATATGCTTACCAATCTCTCTCAGGAAATTAGAGTAGAGCTCTTTGGTCCACTGACCAAAACAGATCCATGTTTAATCTGATTCCTAAGAAAGACTATCCAAAAGAATGTAGAAATTACTGAGAAATATTATTGATAACTCATGCAAATAAAATTTTTCTGAGAATTGTTTAAAAATTGCCTAGAACAATGCATATAAGATGTTCAGGCTGGGTTTAGATGAGGACATGGCACCAGGGATATCACTGCTGGTGTCATTTGGTTCCTGTTTGAAAGCAAAGAACACCAGAAAAATGTCTATTGGCACTTTATTGAATATGGCAAAGCATTTGACTGTGTGTATCATCACAAGATACAGCTAATATTTAGAAGAATGGGAATTCCAGAACAATTCATTATGTTATTGTGAAATCTATACCAGGAAGCTGATGTCTGAGCAGACCAAGGAAAAACTTGAAGATTTAAAATTAGGAAAGATGTGGTTTAGGGTTGTATCCTTTTTCATAACTATTTAATCTGGATGCTGAGCAGTCTATTTGAGATGGTGAAATCTTATAAAGAGGAATGTAGCACCTGGAGCAGAGGAAAACTCATCAATAATCTTTGTTATGCAGGTGACACAATCTTGCTTGTTGAAAGAGAAGAGAATTTCTAGTTGTAGAAGCAGTGTTTGCTGAAGGAGATTAAAGACTGCAGCCTTCAATATGGATTACATGTCAACATAAGAAAATAAAATCCTTGCCACTAGACCAATAGATAACATCATAATAGATGGAGAAAAGTTCGAGACTGTCAATGATTTCATCTTACTTGGATCCTAATTAGTATACTTGGTAGTCATAGTCAGGAGATCAGGTGACTGCACTAGGAAAGTAGTCAGAGACCTTTCTAAATTATTGAGGAGCAATGATGTCATTTCAAAATTATTGAGAAGGAATGATTAATTTTGAGGACAAATTTTCACCTGATTCAGGCCATTGTCTTTTAAATCACTTGCTATGATGCTGAGAGCTGGACCATAACTAAAAATAACAGAAGAAAAGTTTATGTCTTTGCACTGTGGTGTTGGATAAAAGTATTGGATATCCCAAGGACTGCCTGAAAAAGAGAAATATGACTTGGGGAAGGTGCAGTCTGAGTACTTTTTGAAGGCAGATAATAAAGCTTCATCTCACATATTTTGGACATGTTGCTAGGAGAGGTCATTCCTTGGAGAGGGCCATAACTGGGGAAGTGGAGCGACAGCAAAAATGACAAAGACCCTCAACCATGTGAGTTGACACAGTGACTACAGCTATGGGCTCAAGTGTGTCAGAGATTATGAGGATGGACAAACTTCATATCTGTTTCTCCTAAGGCCAGTATGAGTTGTAATTGACTCATTCACACCTAACAACAATATAAACATGGGTTTAAAATTAAGAAAGATGTGAATAAGCGTTTTATCCTTTCTCCATACGTATCCAATCTATGCTGAGCAAAGCATTTGAGAAGCTCTACTCAGAAGAAGAATGCAGTATCAGGTTCAGATGAAGATTCGTCAATAGTGTGTGTTATGGAGATGATACAATTTTGCTTGCTAAATGGGAAGAAGGTTTGAAGCATTTGCTGCAGAAAATCAAAGACTTCAATATGAATTACATCTCAACATCAAGAAAAAATCTTCACAACTGTTCCTGCATAGTGATAGAATAAAGATTGAAATTGCCAATAGTTTGATCTTGCTTGAATCCACAAGCAACACTTTGGTAATAGTAAACATATCAGGAGAGATACTG
This sequence comes from Elephantulus edwardii, assembly GCF_000299155.1. NCBI lineage: Eukaryota > Metazoa > Chordata > Mammalia > Macroscelidea > Macroscelididae > Elephantulus > Elephantulus edwardii. The sequence continues at coordinate 195,639 of NW_006400164.1, forward strand.
TTTGGGGAAAGTTTGCTGGCAGAGACATCTCTAAATTATTGAGGAATAAAGATGTCAGTTTAATGACTAAGATGGTCTTGATTCAGACCAAGCTCTTTTCTATGGCATGCCATGCAATTAGAAATGGATAATGAATAAAGATGACAGATAGAAACAGAATTGAAACTTTTTAGATGTAGTGTTGGAGAAGAGCAATGAATACCCTAAGGGTTACAAAAATAACCAACTAATATGTCTTGGACAAGATGCAGCTAGAATGCTTCTTGGAGGCAAAGATGATAAAGCTTTGTCTCATATACTTCGGACATGTTACTAGAAGAGGGTGTTTCTTGGAGAAAGGTGACATTATTTGAAAGGAGGAGGGTTGGCAAAAAGTTATTATTGTTATTAGAGTATTAGCTATACCCTTATATCATATTGTTATTGTTAGGTACCATCGAGTACAACTCATTGTGACTGTAAGAACAAAAGATCTGAACCCTGTCCTATCTTAGGCCATCCTCAGAACACCTGACACTCTCAAGCACATTGCTGTAGTCACTGTGTCAATCAACTGAGTTCAAGGTTTTACTCTCCTTTGCCATCTCTTCACCTTTCTAACAATGATGTTCCTCTTCAAAAAATAGTCTTTCCTAGCAACATGATCAAAGTATGTGAGATGAAGCTTTGTCATCTTTGCCTCCAAAAATCCCTCTGGTTTTACCTTCACTAAGATGTGTTTGTTTATTCTTTTGACGGTCCATGGAATATTCATGCTCTTCTCCAGCACCACATCTCAAAGACAGCAATTTTTCCTTCATCATCCTTGTTGATTATCAATCTCTCAGATGCATAGCAAGTGATTTAAAAGACCATGGCTTGAATCAGTATCACATCAGTTCTCAAAATGATATCATTCCATAACACAGACATTCCCAGCACAATATCTCCTGATCTCCCGAGTGATTCTATGAAAGGTTTTGATTATGGATCCAAGTAAGATGAAGTCATTGACAATCTCAATCAGATTTATCATAATATTGCCTATAAGTACAATGGTAAGGATTTTTCTTTTTTTTTTTACTTTTTTGATGTTGAGATTAAATCCATATTGATGGTTATAGTCTTTAATCTTTCGCATCAAGCATTTCAAGTTCTCCTCACTTTCAACAAACAAATTTCTGTGATCTGCGTAATAACGATTGGTGAGTCTTCCTCGGCTACTGATGCCACATTCTTCACAGAGTCCAGTTTCTTTAATAATTTTCTCATCACGCAAGTTAAATAGGTTTGGAGAAATGATACAATATTCATGCACACCTTTCCTAATTTTAAACTTTGCGGTGTCCCCTTGTTCTCTTGGCCTTTTGGCCTAAGTATAGGTTTTGCATGAGCACATTTAAGTGTTATGGGCTACTCAATTCTTCTTCTTCTTGATATTAGCCATATTTTCTTATGATCCACACAGTCCAATGCCTTTCCATGGTCAGTAAAGCACATATAGATATTCTTTTGGTATCCTTTGCTTTCAGGTAGGATCCATCTGATATAAACAATTATTGCCCTGCTGCCATGGCCTCTTCTAAGAGCAGCTTAAATATTTCATAGTTCTTTATTTATTGTTCTAACCATTTAAAAATGATCTTCAGTGATATTTTGCATTCATATTATATTAATGCTATTCCTCAGTAAGTCCCACATTCTATTGGATCATCTTTCTTGGGAACGGGACTAAATACTGCTCTTTTTAAGTGAGTTGCCAAGAGCTATTTTCAAATTTCCTGACATAGACTGGTGAGCATGTCTAGGGCTGCATCTTTCATTTGAAACATTTCAATTGGTATCCCATCAATTCCTGCAGGCTTGTTTGTTTGTTTGTTGCCAACACCTTCATTGCAGCCTGAACTTCTTCTATCATTTTCTTTGAGTCTTTATCATTTTTTTTTAATCTTTCTTAGTCATATAGTATTTCCTGAAACATCTCATTGTCAGTGAATTCTTTAGAGAACTGTGATCCTGTATATTTCTTCCCTCTCCTTTCATTGTGCTTGAATAGTTCAAAATGTCAGATTAGTGATATTTAAATTCACATGTCAGTTGAAACAATGAATATTCAAGCTAGATAATAAAACTTAGAGTCCAGCATTGTTGTCAGTTGTCATTACGTTGTCCTTGACTGATTGCTGTTGTTAGATTCCTTTGAGTCAATTCCTATGTTAACAATAGATTAAAGTGTTGCCTCCTCCATCTCCAACCTCACAATCTTTCCATGCTCAGGCTCATTTTAACAGTCATCCAATCGTTCCACCTTGTTGAGAGTTTTCACAGCTTTGCTAAATTTTACTTTTCCAATCATGTTGTCTTTTTCCAAGGACTGACTTCTCTTGACAACATCTGAAATATGTGGGACAAGGATTCATCAAACTTGTCTCTCAGGAGTTCCTTCATAGTATAGTTGTTTGGTGTTTTAGCAGTCAATGATTTATTCAATATTTACCACCAAAATCACAATTCAAAGGTATCAATTCTTCTTTGATCTTCCTTTTTCGTTGTCGAACTGTCATATACATGTGAAGCTAATAAAAACACTAGTTTGAATAAAGCATACCTTAGTTTTTAAACATTCATCCTTGTGCTTTAGCAAGTTGAACATACTCTTGGTAGCATATTTGCCTAATACAAAGTGTTTTTAAATTATTTTACTGCTGCTATCATGGGTATTTGATATGGATTCAAATAAAACAAAATAAATAAACAAACATTTCAATCTTTTCTCTATCATAGTAACCTACTGCTCTGATACTGAAGATTGTGAAGATTTTTGTTTCCTTGTTACTGAGGTGTACTTCATACTGAAGACCATAGGTTTTTCTGGTTTTGTTTTGGTTTTGGTTTTTAATCTTTAAGTCTGCTTTATTTACAGCAAGTAGTATTGTATTATCTACATGGTATATGTTCTTGAGGAGTTTTCCTCCATATCTGATGACACGTTCTCCATATAGTGCAGTATCTTGAATTATTTACTCAGCATACACATTGAATAGTTACAGTGAAAGGATACAAGCTATACCATACCTCTCCTGCTTTTTTAAACTTTACTATGTCCTTTTGTTGTATTCAAACAATTGCTTTGTGGCCTAAGAACAGCATTTATATGAGCACAATTGTTGTTGCTACGTGCCATGAGTAGCCTGTGACCCACAATAATCCTATGTACAATAGATTGAAACTCTGCTCTATACTGAATCATTCTCACTATCCCTGACACACCTATCCCCATTACCCAGCTACTGTGTCAATTCATCATATCTGGGATCTTCTTCTCCTGTACTATCCCTCTACCTTTTCAAGCATGATGCCCTTTTCCAGGGACTGATCCCTCCTGGCTACATGCCAAAGTATGTAAGAGGGAGCTTTAAAATCTTGCCTCCAAGGAGCAGCATGATTTCACCCTCTCCAGAATAAACCTGTTTGTTCTCTTCGAAGTTTACAGTGTGTTCAGTACTCTTCTCCAACACTACAATTCAAAGACATCAATTTTTCTTCTGTCATCTCTGAATCAAAGCAAGTAATTGTGAAGATCATGGCCTGAATCAGGAGCATCTTATTCTCCAGACTGTCATTCTTGCTCTTCAGCACTTTTTTGGTTATTTGTTGTTGTTTTTGTTATTATTATTATTCTAGTTTATTTACAAAATTATAATACACTGTTTTTCAGATCAGAAGAATCTGGTCTTCAGCATTTTTGAGGGGTCCATGGCAGTAGGCTTCCCCAGAAGCAATTTGTCTTTTGATTTCTTGACTACTGGTCCCAAGAGTGCTGATTGTGGAGCTGAGCAAGCTGAAATTGTTAACAGTCTCAATCTTTTCTCCATCTGTCATGGTGCTGCCAATTGACTCAAGGTGAGAATACTTGCCTTCTTGATGCTGAGATTCAATTAATACTAAAAACTGTAGTCCTTGACCTTCTGCAGCAAATGTTTCAGGTCTCCTCAGTTTCTGAGAGCAGGTGCTCTTCATTTATTATTCTTCATATGATTAATAATATTTATTATGTACCCACTAAAATGCTTTCCTTGGAATAAATAAAACACAACTAAATAATTTTTTTAGTATTCTTTCTATATTTATCCAAAATCTATTTGATACGAGCAAAATCTTTTGTTCTATATCTTTTTCTAGACCTATCCTGAATTTCTAGGAGTTCCCTATTGTTGAACAGGTCTGTTGTTTTTGTTGTTAAGTGCCATCAAGTTGCAGGCAACTCATAGCAACCCTATGAAGGAAAGTCCTCTGTCGCTTGGGTGCCTTTCATCCTCTCTCCAGGTTCATAGGGTTTCCTGAGGCAAGCTATTACAGAACTGGATGCCACTCCTCCTTCCAAGCTTGTTTTAATCGGGGAGCTCCACCCCACTCTCTATCTGCATTGGGTAGCCAATTATTAACACATTTGACACACCAGTGTCACGGTGTTCAGCCTCACAGCAACCAAAAGTAAACGTAGTACGGCAACTTGTACACCAGGGCTATACGACCTAAGGAATGTCTGAACATAAACAATGAAAGACAGGTCCGAGGGCCGCGGATTAAAAGTCGCCCACCTTTGGCTTGGTAGCATCGCTTTCTGTCCACTGGGCCAGCTGATCTCTCTCTCTCTCTCTCTCTCTCTCTCTCTCTGAACAGGCCTAGTTTTTTTTTCCATTATTTTCAGGAATATTTTCACTGTGCCTGATAATTACATTTTTTGTAATTTCCACATTTTGTTGGACTACCTTTTTTCTTATTTTGAAAGACACAAATATAGATTTTTTTTTCCCTGTTGATTGGTCAAGTAGCTCTTCCAAATTTCCTGGCATAGACAATTAAGCAAGTTTAGAGATTTGCTTAAATAACTCATTTGGTATTCCATAAATTCCTAAAGCCTTATATTTTGACAATTACTTTAGTGATGTTTGAGCTCCATTTCATACCGTTTGCTCATGATCATATGCTCCTTCCTTAAATGTTTAGTATCACAAATACAACAGAATGGGACAGTGCCCAATTCTGTGTCATCTCCATGACTACTGATGAAAAAACAACATGCCAAAGCTACTCAGTTGTCACAAGTAGTATCTATTTTCCAGAAGGATATTACCAAAAGAGCAGACAACTCTATAAATATAATATAATTTTTACCATATTCTGAACACATGCTTGCATATGGAAAGGAATTTTACTACTGGACTGCTAGGCAGTGTCATAATGGATGGAGAGAAGATTGAAATTGTCAACATCTTCACCTTGCTTGGATCCACAATAAACATGCTTGGTGGCAGCAATCAGGACATAAAGAGACATATTGCACTAGGAAAATCTGCATATTAGGGACCTCTCCAAATTATTGAGGAGTAATGATGTCAGTTTTAGGACTAAGGTGCATCTCATTCAAGCGATAGTCTTTCCAATCACTTGCTTTACATCTGAGACTTGGAGAAAGAATAAGGATGACAGGGAAAAAATGACACCTTTGAGCTGTGGTGTTGGAGAAAAGCACTGAACATCCAATGGACAGGCAAGAGAAGAAACATATTTTTGGTTGGGTTTTTTTTTGAGACGGTGCAGCCCAGGAACTCTTTGAAGGCAAGAGTGATGAGTCTTTACCTCACAGACTTTGGGCATGTGACTAGGAGATGTTACTTCTTGGAGAAGAACAAGATTTTGGGGAGGAAGGAGGGTCAGAAAAGGAGAGGAAGACCCTCAGCTAGGTGGACTGACATGGTGATGCTGGAATGGGCTCTTGTGTGTCAGAAAGTATGAGGATGGCGCAGGATAGAACAGGGTTCAGTACTTTTGTTCATAGGGTCTCTATGACTTGCACTCAACTTAACAGCAGACAGCACCTAACTACAACAATAGCAGAATAGCTACAATGGTTTTTGTTTGTTTATTTGTTTGTTTGCTTGCTTGTTTTTAGGGGCTAGTCATTTGGTGTTACTATAAATACTATTGAGCTTTGGAAGGTTTCAGTGAGTTATTGGAAATATTTCTATCTTCAAACATTGTTTTATGGAGATCCAGAGCCACATTTAGGTTAATTGAATATGGGTATGTTGCTGTTGTTGTTAAGTGCCATCGAGTTATATACAATTCATAGTGACCCTATGAGCGAAACACCTGAACACTTCTATAACTTTCGTCATTTCTCTAAGTTTATAGAGTTTCTGGAGGTAAGCTAGTTTGGAAGTGGATGACACTCCTGCTTCTAAGCCTGTTTTAATCTGGGAGCTCCAAAAAAAGTCCACCATGGGTAACCATTATTGCATTTTACACATCAGAGCCACAGTGCTTAGCATCAGAGCAACCATAAGTTACCTCTGTATAGCAAATGGACTGACAAGTGCCGTACAACTTAGAAGAATGTTTGTCCAAAACAATTAAAACCAGGCTTGGGGCTGTAGATTAAAATCACCCACCTTTGGCTTGGTAACATAACTGTCTTTCCACAAGGCCAACAGAGCTCTCTCTATGACACAAACAATTCTATCAACAATAGATTAAAGCTTGCTCTATCCTACAAGGCCAAGTCTAATCAACTCACACCCAATTGCAAACAAACATTCCACACACAAGCCTCTACCAAAACCAAAAGCCATTCCTTTGTTGAATCTGGCTGCTCCACATATCTTTCCAAACTGGATTCCAGCCCCAAACCGGTGGCCAAATGCCTTTTTAAAATAAAGGCCAAATCCAATCGACTCACACCCAATTGCGAGCAAACATTCCACACCCAAGCCCAAACCTCAAACAAAACTAGAAAACACATCTTTGTAGAATGTGGCTGCTCTACTCATCTACCCAAACTGAATTCCAATCTCCAAAATTATGTCATATTCATGTAAAAGCTGTACAATAAATAAAATGATTTTATAATTGATGCATTCAAGTTATGATGCCAACAAAAATTATTGTATATGCCATAAACTGCCAAAAGAAGAAATAAATCAGTTTGATTCTTACAAGAATGACAAGACTTTATTTACTTTCCTTTTGTAACATCATCATCAGAAGTCAATACTGGAGGGGAAAAATGCGTTTAGTTCAGTAGAAGATCAGCAATAAAGAGATGGAATATAGATGGAACCTGATTCAGACAATGGTCTTTTCAATCATTGTTATGCTTCTGAGAGATGAACAAAAAATAAACATGTCATTGTTGTTGTATGTGCCATTGAGTCACCTGCGACTCATAGCAACCATATGTACAGCAGCCTTAAACCCTGCTCTATCCTGTGCCAACATTATTGTCTCTGACACATCTACCCTCATTACCCCAATCACTGAATCAGTACATCTCATTGAGGGTCTTCTTCCCTTGCGCTGTCCCTCTACCCTCCCAAGCATGACATCCATCTCTGAAGACTGGTCCTTCCTTGCAACATGTCCAAAGTATGTGAGGCAAAACTTCAGGATTCTTGCCTCCAAGGTGCAGCATAGCTTCACTCTCTCTAGCATGAAACTGTTTGTTTGCCTAGCAGTCCATTCAATACTCTTCTCCAGCACCACACATAAAACGCATCAATTCTCCTTCTACAAACGCTAGTTACATGGTGTTGGAGAGAAGTGATGAACATTCCCATGGACTTCTAAAAGAATGGATACATTTTTGAGAAGGTGCAGCCAGAGTTGTCCTTTGAGGCAAGGATGGCAAAGCTTTATCTCATATGTTCTGGGCATGATTTTAGGAGACTCTACACCTTGGAGAAAAATATCATGCTTGGAAAGATGAGAGGAATTAGTGAAGGAGAGAAAGGCCCTCAAAAATGTGGACTGGAATGGTGACTGCAACACTGAGCTTGAGTGTGTCAGTGACTGTGACATTAGCATAGAATAGTATGGGGTTGAGATCTTAGTTCATAGGGTTACTATGAGTTGTATTCAACTCAACAAGTGACTACAATAATGGACTCTAACATAATAATGATTGTGTGAATGGCACTGAAAAAGGAATGTTTTATTATTTTGTGCATAAAGTCACTAGTAACAAAACCTATTTCAAGGACAACTGCTTTTACGTATCACTGAGATGGTCCTGACTTATAGGTAACTTGTGTGATGGGGTGGAATTGCTCTATAGGTATTCCATGGCTATAAATTTTGTATGAGGGAATCATCAGGGTGTTATTTGGTTTATTTTTTTATGTCAAACTAGTATTTGTGAATCACACTGTTTTATTAGCAGTAGAGTGCTTGCTTACTCATTGTGCCACTTAGGCTTCTATTACAATAATCTCTCTTTCTTCCTATCTCTTACTCTCATTGCCATAGTTTCGAATCACAGCTGACAAACCTCCTGTTGGTTCCCCAACGTGTAAATTGCAGAGGAGACTATGTTTCTTGTTTCTTCCACAGAGTTTCAAATAGATTATAATAGAGAATGAGGCATCGGGTTAACAGCATATGTCTTTATGGATTTATTGCACCACTAGAAATAAATACATTGTAAGAATTTGTGAATCTTTTTTTTTTTTTACTCTACACCCATCCATGTGTGTGGATGGTGTAGGATAGGGCAAGGGTTAGATCTATTGTTCATTGAATTGCTGTGAGTCATAGAAGGTCTAGTGGATAGAAAGTTATGCTACCAAGCCAAAGGTGCATGATTTTTATCTGCGGCCCTCAGGCCAGGTTTTAATGGTTCTTGGTCAAGCATTCTTCTAAGTGGTATGGCACTGGTCTTTCAATTTGCTATACAGAGGTAACTCATAGTTGCTGTGATGCTAAACATTATGACAATGATGTGTAAAATGTGATAATATTTACACATGGTGGAAAATGTTTGGTTGAGCTCCCAGATTAGAACAGGTTTGGGTGCAGTAGTGGTATTCACTTCTGAACTACCTTGCTTCCAGAAACTCTATTAAATTAGAGAAATTATGGAAGTTATACAAGTGTTCAGATCTTTCGACTCATAAGATCACTATGAGTTCTCTACAAAGCTCAATGTCAGCTGTAAAAACTAGGCCAGGAGCTGACTGTGGAACAGACCACCAACTACTCATATGCAAATTCAAGCTGAAGCTGAGGAAAATTAAACCAAATCCAAA
>NW_006400164.1:206543-214031 GCF_000299155.1 Elephantulus edwardii
TAATCCAGGTGGCTCCTTGGAGGCAAGGATTCTGAGGCTCCATCTAACATACTTTGGACATGTTGTGAGGAGGGACCGGTCCCTAGAGAGGGATATCTTGCTTGGGAGGGTGGAGGGACAGCACAGGAGGGGAAGGCCCTCTATGAAGTGGATTGATTCAGTGACTAGGATAATCGGTTATGGGAGTGTCAGAGACAGTGAGATTGGCACAGGACAGAGCGGAGTTTAGGGCTGTTGTACATAGGGTCACTATGAGTCACAAGCGACTCGACGGCACATAACAACAACAACAACAACTCGACGACACTTAACAACAATGACACAATTTATTTTTTATGCTAATTTATTTACAAAATTTAATGCATTATTTTTGAGAACAGATTCTTCCAATTTCTGCCTCCCCCTCCTTTACATTGTAAAACTCAATGATTAATTGCCTCCTCCCCATTCACATCCTTATCCTTCAGATTCCATCCTTAATGACCTCCCTTGGAACATTCTACTCATTCTACAATAATGGTTTTATACAACATTTGTCCTTATGGGATTGTATTCACTCAGCATAATGCTCTCCGGTCCCTCTCAAGATAGGTAATAATTTACAAAATCATTGCTCCTAAGTGCTGTATAGCATTCCATTGTGTGAATATACCATAATTTCTCAACAAATTGGTTTGTGGTTAGACAATTGGGCTGTTTCCATGTTCTTGTGATGGTGAATAATGCTGCTATGAACATTGGTTTACAAATCTTCGCTTTTGCCTCTGTTCTCATTTTCTCGGGATATATTCCAAGTAATGGAATAGTTGGGTCATATAATTTTTTTTTAAATCATAGCTTATATTGATAACACCCTAGTTCTCAAAGTGACTTCTTTTCTTTTTACTGTTTTAGGAATTTCCTTCTAATTATTTGTCAAGTGCAATAGGTAGTTTTATATTTTGAATGCTGTTGCCATGGGCAGTGACTTTGATCCAAATAGAAAGAAGTCCAAGATAGTTTCAATATCATCACTTTTCATTACATTTTTTATTGGCCTACTTGAAAGAATTTTCATTTTCTTTAAGTGATTGTCTATTTTAAACTGAACGCTATAGTTTCTTCATCAGCAAGTGCTTCAGGTTGTTTAATTTTTGTCAAACAATGCAGCAGCATCTGCAGATTACAGATTTTTAGGGAATCTCTCTAATCCTCATACTGTATTCCTCTTATATCATATGCTTCTCAGATGATTTCCTTAGAATACAAATGAATGGTGGCCACTCTGCTGTATACATCCTTTACAGTTTTATGGCAAGGAGTATAGTCCTCTAAGCAGAACAAGTCCCCTTGTTCTGTTGAAACTACTGCATCTCCATGTATGTGAACATTCCGCTTGAACACAATTAAGTGTTCTGGAATTGCTGGGTTTTGCTATGTTGTCCATCATTTGTTTTTATCCACAAAGTAAAATTCTAGAATATGAGGAGAGGGGAATCACAAGTAAATAGTTGTGGTTTGTTTTTTTTTCTTTTTCTTTTATTCTTTACTTAAGATGCATCTGAGATCAAGAAAGATCTTGTTCTATCTGAATCTGTTTTCAACTTCTATCAATTCCTGTGGAGGGAAGAAGGCAATGATTTGCTATTACTTTGTTATGTTGCTTTTTAAAATGATCTTAAAAATTTGGATTTTGTTGTTATTGTTAAGTGCTGTCAAGTCAAATACAAGCCATAGTGATCTTAAAAACAACTGAACCCTATCCTGTCCTATGTCATTCTAACTTTCTGACATACTAAACTCCGTTGTGGCAGTTACTGTCAATCCACCTAGTTGAGGGTCTTTCTCTGAACCTTTACCTTTCCAGGCATTTTGCTCCTCTCCAAGGAATAGTCACTCCTAGCAACATGCCCAAAGCATGTAAGGTGAAGGTCAACATCTTTGCCTACAAGGACTTTCTCCAAGACTTGTTTGTTTGTTTTGGTATTTCATTGGGATATTCAGTACTCTTCTGCCATACAATAGGTCAAAGGTATCAATTAGTTTTTTGTCATTTTTATGCATTGCCTAGTTCTCAGGGGCTTAGTAGATAAGAAAGACCATAGCCTGAATCAGACTCTCCTTAGTCCTCAAACTGACATCATTGATGTCAATATTTTTCTCAATATTTTGGAGCATTCTCAGACTATAGACTTTCCCAGCACAATAAATCTCCAGTGATTTCCTGACTGTTGCTACTAAGGGTGTTGATTGTGCATCCAAACAAGATGAAAACTTTGACAAATTCAGTCTTTCCCCCTTTTATCATGATGTTGGCTATTGAGTGCAGTGACAGCAATTTTGTTTCTTGACATTGAGATGCAATCTACTTTGAAGCCTACATGCTTAAATTTTCTGCAACAAGTTCTTCAAGTACTCCTCACTTCCAGCAAGTAAATTTATGGCATCTACATAAAGCAGGTTATTAATGAATTTTCCTCCAATCTTGATGCCACATTCTTTGTAATTTAATGACATTGCTTTATGACTTTGGCATTCCATTTGATGATAATCTCCCCTCAATTGCTGTTATTAAATGACACAGAGTGGCCTGAGACTTATAGCGACCCTATAAACAATAGCTCAGAATTCTACCCTATTCTGAACCTGTCTCACTGACTCAGACACACCAAATCCCATTGCTTCCATTACTATAGCAATCTAATCTGGAGTCTTCCTCTCCTGCTCTATCCCTCAACATGATGTCCTTCTCCAAGGAATGTTGTTTCCTGGTCATGTGTCCAAAGTATGTGAGACAGAGCTTCAAAAACCTGGTAGCTCATGGTATGTTTACTATTCTTCTCCAAGACCACAACTACCCCTAATAATATCCAATAAATGCACTCTTGTTTCTCTTATTAGTACATACTCTTAAGTTGGAACCAACTCATACCTAACTTTCCAGGATCTTTTCAAAGTTTATAAATTACATGTGAGAAAAATTACTCATCTTTTCCCCATGGAGCAGTTAGTGGATTAAAACTGCATACCTGTAGGTTGGCAACTCAAATGTTTATCACTAGTCCATCAGAAGTCCCTTAAAATCCATTCTTATGTTAGAATATATAAGTAACTATTTCATTATCTAGGAGAAAAAGTCAAAGGTTAAGCAATAATAATCAAATAAATGCAAGAACAGAGCAGGAAAACACTGCATGGTTCAAAATCAGGAAAGGAGTGCATCAGGGATACATTCAGTCTCCATAACTTTTCAATTTCTATGTGGAACAGATCATCAGAAAGGCTGGGCTCTATGAGAAGGATTGTGTTACCAGGATTGTTGGAAGACTCAGCAACAGCCTGCACTATGCAGGTGACGCAACCTTGCTTACCACAACTAAGACCTAAAGTGTTTGCTGCAGAAGATCAAGAACTGCAGTTGTCCATATGAATGAATCTCAACATCAAGATGGCAAAGATTCTCACCGCCAGGACAATTGACAGCACCATAACAGATGGAGAAGAGATTAAGATTCATAACAGTTGTCATTTGCTTGATTCCACAAGAGTCAACACTCTTGGCATCAATAGTCAGAAAACTGAAAGACAATTTATATTAAGAAAATCTCCTGTTAGAACCTCTACAGAATTTTGAAGAGCAATGATGTCAGTTGAGAGACTAAATTGCACCTGATTTTCTCTAATATTTTATATGAATTAGAGAGCTAGACAGTGACTAAGGGTGAAAGAAAGAGAATCTACGCCTTTGAGTTGTGGTGCTGGGAAGAGTACTGAACATACCATGGACTACCAAGATAACAAACAGGTTTGTCTTGGAGAGAGTGAAACCAAGTTTCTCCTTGGAGGCAAGGATTTTGAAACTCTGTATGATATACCTTAATTATGTTGCCAGGAAGAACTACTCCTTGAGAAAGGAAATCATGCTTGAAAGGGTGGCGGGCAATACAAGAGAATATGGCCCTGGATGAGATGGAGTGACACAGTAACTGAGTTAGTGGAGGTAGTAGGTGTGTCAGAGACAGTGAGATTGGCTCAGGACAGTGCAAGGTTCAGAGTTATTGTGCATAGGATCACTATGAGTGGCAGTTTACTTAAGGTACACAACAACAACAAACTATGTAACTATGTAACTATGTATTATAGAAAAGAAACAGTTTGGCAAGAAACTGCATTGTAAAAGGCACATGGTTTAAGGCCACCAATTGCTCTGTGAGAGGATGGGCAGTCTCCTCCTGTGTGATTAACTGCCTCTGAAGACCCACTAGAGGGTCAGCTATGGGTCATTATTCTTCCCATATCTACTCCCATTTCCTCAGTTACTGTGACAATTCATCTTATCTGGGGTCTTCTTCTTTTGCACTGTTCCTCCACCCTTCCAAGCATGATATCCTTCTCCAATGATTGAATCCTCTTGGCCATGTGTCCAAAGTATATAAGATAGAGCTTCAAAGTCCTTGCCTGAAAAGAACAGTTTAGTTCCACCCTTTCCAAGATAGATCTGTTTGTTCTCTTGGGGGTCCATAGTCTGTTCAATATTCTTGTCCAGCACCACAATTCAAAGGCATCAATTCTTCTGTCATCCTTAGTCATTGTCTAGCTCTTTGATGCATAGGAAGTAATTGCTAAGATTATGGCCTGAATTAGAGAAACCTTAGTCTCTTACACTGGCATCAATGCTCTTTAGCACTTTGGAGATGTACCTGACAGATTTTCCTAATGCAATTTGTCTTTTGATTACCTGAGTGCAGGTGTCAAGAGTATTGATTGTGTAGCCAAGAAAACTGAAATTTTTACAACCTCAATCTCTTCTCCATCTGTTAATAGGGCTGCCAATTGACACAGTGGTGAGAATGTTTGCTTTCTTGATATTATTACAGTATGGAATTAATTTGACTAATCCAGTGACTTTGAATGTATGGATCTGTGCCTAGATTCTTCTGATTCACTGAATAGTTTTCAATCTTAAAACCAGTGTTATGCTGTCTTAAAATTTATTTGCAAAACACTATTAATTAATTTGGATTTATCTGATATTCATTGTATCTAGACAGTTGAAGAATTTACAGTACATTTCACATAAGATTTCCTAACTCAAAACTTTAGCCTAAAACTCACAGAATATTTTCATTTTACTGTTGAATTTTAAAATATTATTATTGATGTGATCTATAATTTGAGATCATTTGCAGGTAGAAATTTTTAGTTTCTCAATAAAATATTCTGCAAGGTATTCAGGCATTATTTGTTCCACTTTACACCCAAGGAATCTGAAGTTAATTGGCTTACCTAATGTGAAATGAATCATTATTCACAGATCCTGTCTTCTTATTCTGTTGTTTAACCAGTGAGGCAAGATTCCATTTTAAGCCATTAGTCTTCTTTAAGAAAACACAAGGCTGTATTCCTGGGCCCAAATGTTGTTTACAGTCTCTCATTAACTTTTAATTTACAGTTAACAAAATGGCATGTGCTTGGATGAGTCATAGCTCATGATGTAACTTAATCAGTTATATCTCAGTAATTTAGGTTGAGTCAAATAATGACATGTCATACGACCTGAATGTAGACAATTTTAGATTCTGCTTTTGCTGTCTCCTTTCAATTACAAATCACACTGATCACCATTACTGTCCAAATGGACATCTGCATCTTTTAGCGTCTTTATCTTACTTATAGGATTCAGTCCAACAGTTTAATTTTCATTTTTACCTGCAAATCAGAAGAAGTCAAATAACTAAATTTTTTCAACCAATCTGGATGGGGAGGAATAAAAGTCATTCTCCACTCTATTGTGCACTGTTGTTGTGTAACATATAGTGGAAGCTGATGCATCCATAGATCACCCTCCAGTGGGTTTTGGAAGTTACTAGAATGGGAGGAGACTGGCTGTTCTTCCGCAGAGAAAATGGTTGCCTCAAATCACGTGCCTTTGCAATGCAGCTTCCTGTCACTAGGCCAGCACTACCGCTTATTTTATTTCAAACTGTTTCCTTCTATAATAGTTATATATTTTGTGTACCATCAAGTCAAATGCCTCTCATACTGACCTTATGCACAATAGTTTTGAACTTTACCCTGTTTTGAGCCAATCTCACTGTCTCTGACACACCTTCTACCCCCAACAGCCCAGTTGCTATGTAAATTCATCTCATCCAGGGCCACACTCACTTGTACTGCCCCTCGACCCTTTCAAGCATAATGTTCTTCTCCAAGGACTGGTTCTTCCTGGCAATATACTCAAAGTATATCAGACAGAATTTCAAAATCCTTGCCTCAAGGAGAAACTTGGTTTCACTCTCTCCAAGAAAAAGCTGTTTCTTCTCTTGGTAGTTCATGGTATGTTCAAAACTCTTCTCCAGTATCACAATTCAAAGGCAGATATTCATCTTCTGTCACCTTTGGTCATTGTCTAGCTCTCTATTTCATACTAAGTAATTGAGAAAATCAAACTGATGGAAAGGTCATCAACAACCTACTTTATGCAGATGATACAACTGTGTTCACTGAAAGAAAGGAGGAGGAAGCATTTGCTGCAGAAGATCAGATTGCAGCGTCCAATATGAATTACATCTCAACAACAAGAAAATGAAAATCCTCACCACCAGATAAATAGGTAACAGCATGATAGATAGAGATAGGATTAAAATGCTAATTATTTCATCCTGATTGAATTCACAATCAACACCCTTGATACCAACTGTCAAGAAATCAAAAGGTAAATACTACCAGGAAAATCTATTGTAAGGGACTTCTCCAGATTACTAAAGAACTCTGATGTGAGTTTATAAGACTAAATGTATAAGATCACAGATACACAGGCACTTACTGAATTTTGGGTGGCAAAATATCTCGTACAGCAGCCCTGAGACTTTGCCCATTCCTGGGGGGAAATTCCCCTTTCTACCTTCCACAAAATAGAAATAGAAATGGACTAACCACAGCCAGTCAAAGAGAAGGACCTCAATTTCTTAACCTTCGAAAAGAAACTGGATGAGCAGCTTGTCACAGGAAATGGGGAACAGAGCAGTACAGAAATAACTGCTGGGATGTTTGCCAATGGGAAAACGAATCAAGACAACACTTAAAGTCTGCAACTCTACATAAAGGTAAGGAAAAGATAACAAACTACATAGAAATAGCAGCAACTGTCACACACATACCACAAAAAAAATTCACATGATGTCAAGGAAGCAGCAGACAGCTTCAAACCTACTAAAGATAAAATTAACTTTCTTCTGAAAAAGTAAACCAGACTGCAGAACCAAGGAAAACCTCAGAGAAAGAAAGACAGAGGAATATTTTGACATAAATTGACAAGAACTGGTACTAAAGAACTTAATTGAAAGACTAAGGCCTGGATCCCCAGGAATAGATGGTATACCAATGGAAGTATTTCACATAACAGATGTTGCCCTGGATGTGCTCACCAAGTTGTGCCAAGAAATCTGGAGAACAACCACTTGGCCAACTGACTGGTAGAGATCTATATTTGTTCCCATTCCAAAGAAA
>NW_006400164.1:215357-221620 GCF_000299155.1 Elephantulus edwardii
AATGTGTCTCCTTATTTCCTGACTGCTCATAACAAGGATATTAACTGTGGATCCAAGCAAGATGAAGCTGTTGACAGTTTAAATCACCTCTTCATTCATCATGACACTAACTATTGGTCCAATGGTAAGACATTTTGTTTTCTTGATATTGAGACATAATCCATACTGAAGGCTGCATTTTTTGATCTTATGCTACAAGTACTTCAAGTCCTCCTCATTTTCAGCAAGTACGGTTGTGTCATCTCCATAACACAAGTTATTAATGAGTCTCCCTCCAATCCTGATGTCACAGTCCTCTTCATAGAATCACCTGATTAAGACAGACTAGGAAGCAGTATGGGCCATCTACTTCCTACATAAAAAGGCTTATGAAAACCCTACAAACACTACACAAGAGGATAGTTATAGTAGTGTAGTGGTAGAGCCCAGATTGGAAGTCAATTGAAACAAGAAAAATAAAAAAGAATCATCGTTTAATGATTGGTATATGGAATGTATTTTGCTTGAATGTTGAAAAACTGGAAATTGTTAAAAATAAAATGCAACACATGGATATCAGCATATTAGGCGTTAGTGAGATGTGATGGACCAGCTACGGCCATTTTGAATCAGATAGTCATATATTATACTAAGTAGAAAATGAAAAAACAGAAGAATTGCATTCATAGTCAAAAAGTCAATTTCAACTTCTATCCTGAAATACGTTGTTGTGAGGGATAGGATAATCTCCATATGCATACAAGGAAGACTTGCTAACACGACTTTTCAAATATGTGCTCCTACATATAGTGCAAAAAAGGAAGAAGTGGAGAAATTTTACCAAATTTTGCAGTCTGAAACTAAACAAACATGCCATCAGTATGTGTTAATATTACTTGGTGGCTGGAATGTAAAAGTAGGAAAGAAAATGATACAAGAATTTAAAAAAATCTTCTCAAGTCAAGATACAGTCAACACAGTACTAGGAACAACAGATATCCACAAAAATGCAATCCAAATTAGGAAGACCAATATTGCACAAAGTTTCAGCATGCTATAGGGACCAACAAGCAGAATCAAAGAGACAAAGAAAAACAAAAATCAGTGACCTTAAAGACAGAAACCTCAATGAAAAACTATTTGAAGAAAAAAAAAAAACAGAAAGAAGGAGGAGGAAATAGAAGAAAACATAAGAATTATGTGTGGTAACATCAAAAGGAACAAATTATGTGTGATTGGAATTCCAGAACAGGAGGATAGGAGAAGCATTGAATAAATTATAAAAATGGTACTAGAGGAAAATTTCTCAGGTATCTTGAAAAATGAGGAAATCCATATTCAAGAAGCTCATCAAATTTCAAACAGATTAGACTTCAAAAGAAAAACATCAAGACATATCATAGTCAACTTCTTCCAGTTCAAAGACAAAGGATAGAATATCAAAGGTGGCATGAGAAAAAGGAGTCTTCTACAAAAAAGCACCAAATAGACTAAGTTCTGATTTCTCAGCAAAAACCATGAAATCAAAAAGACAACAAGATAGCATGTACAGAAGTCTGAAAGAAAACAATGGCCTGCTGAAAATCTTATACTTAGCATAGCTGGCTATCAAATATGAAAAAGAAATTAGATCATTGCTGTAAAGCTGGAACTGAAGGGATTCATGAAAACAAGGCTAATTATACAAGAAATATTAATGGGAGTTCTACACACAGAGACACCAAAGAAAGCATATGGACTAAAGTAACCAACAACAACAAAAAAGGTATGCTGCAAATGACCATGAGAAAACTTAGCCTGTCAATTATCATATTTAATGTGAACAGCTTAACAACACTGATTAAGAGGAAAAGAGTGGCTGCATGGATTAAAAAAAACAAAGTCCACCAATGTGCTGCCTACAAGAGACATATCTAAAAAACAAGGAGAAAGATTGATGAAAAATCAAAGACTGGGAAATATATATATCAAACTAATGACATTCGTATTGGAAGGAGTGGCAACCACTTTTATAATAGCTTGCCTCAGGAAACCCTATGAACCTGGAGAGAGGATGAAAGGCACCCAAGCGTTGAGGACTCTCCTTCATAGGGTCGCTATGAGTCACCTGCAACTCGACAGCTCTTCACAACAACAACAACAATGACATTCGTAAGAAAGATGTAGTAGCAACATAAATTTCTGATTAAATAGACTTAAAAGTTAAAACCACCATAAAAGATAAGGAAGGACACTATATAATAATTAAAGTCACAATTGATCAAGAAGATATAGATTAGTGAATATCTGTGAACCAGAAGATAGCCTGCAAATTAAATTTAAAAAAAATGGTTAATGGATTTGAAGAAAGAAGTAGACAGCAACGCAACACAGGAGTAGTAAAACCTTTAACATACCACTCTCACCAAGAATAAGTCAACTCAAAAGAAACGTAACAAAAATACAGAAGAACTAAACTATGCAATTAGTCCATTCGGTCTCTTAGATTCGGGTTATTTTGTACAACTAAAATGCAATTTATTTCTTCTCAAGTGCACATGGTAGATTCTCCAGAATTTATCATACATTAGGAGACAAAGCAAGCTTTAACGAATTAAAACACAATGAGATAATACAAAGTATCTTTTCTGACCACAATGCGATAAACCTGGAACTTTTGGTAGTTTATATAGGTAGAATATATGCATCACACCCGCCCTAAAGATTAATTAAAGCTGAAGTTTTCTTAGTTTATATTATCCCAGTGTCCACTCCCTCTCTGAACTGACTTCTGGTTGCATTGGCCCTACCACTTACTGGTCTTGCTATTTTTTTTTTTTTAATTTTGCTTTCTAAGTTTGCTTTCATTTATGAGGCTTTGTGAAACCTTATAGTAAGCTTTATTAAATAAAACAAGTTTCTGATAATTCATTTTTCTCTGTGAGATCATTTTAGCCATCATGTCTAATATACTAACATCCTACATGCTATTATTACACATTACCTTTTTTGCTCTATTTCATTGAAGGTTATTATTAGTGCAAAAAGGTGCACCAGTAAGTTTGGCTAATGCTTAGAAGTTCAAATGTATGCGTATGGGCCTTACAAGAGAATCCTATTGATTTGTTTCTGAAAAATTACAGTCTTGCAAACTCAATGAATATTCTACTTTGAAAATGAAATCAACTCCTTACTGTTGAGTCTTTGCTGACCCCCCAGGGGTTTACAGAGGCTATAAGCCACAAGATAGAGACTACCCATCTTTCTCTCATAAATCTGTTGGTGCTTTCAAACCAACAGGGTGGTCTCTGCTTTGACTTACCAGCACGACTTCACAAAACTTGTTGATCTGCTTCCCAAAAGATCACAGTCATGAAAAGTCTCCTTTGCATAAAAAGGGTTACATAATTCACAAGTGTAAAATAACTAACCAGCAATTAAAAGTAAGAACAATTATTAGATTTTTCCTGTACACTAAAACATAACCTCTTCAAAGGCATTGATTTAATTTGTTTTCATTTTATTTTATAATCTCTTCAACTAGAGTACATTAAGAATACACATGCTAATGTAAATATATATTTTAATATGTGTTGTTTGGTGCTGTCGAGCCATAGACAACTCATAGCGACCCTATGAATGAAAAACCTGAACACTTGTATAACTTTTGTCGTTTCTCCACGTTCACGGCGTTTCGAGAGGAAAGCTATTTTGGAAGTGAATGCCACTACTGCTTCCAAGCTTGTTTTAATCAGGGATCTCCACCTAACACTGTCAACCATGGGTAACCATTATCTCATACTAAAAAAAAATTTAACAGAATAAATTAACAAATCAAGCTTTCTTTTATTTTTATATGAATTTTTTTATAGTGGTTTACTTCACTGTGACACTGTTGTGTCAAATGTGGTAATGATTACCCATGGTGTTTGGTAGAGCTCACAAATTAAAAAAAGGTTGGAGCAGGAGTAGCATCCACTTTCAAAATACCTTGCCTCCAGAAACTCTGTGAACTTGGAGAAACAATGTTATAACAAAGTTATACAGCATTCAGGTCTTTTGTTCATAAGTCCCTATGAGTTGTCTACAACTTGACAGCCCTTAACAGCATCAACAACATTGGCTTATTTACAATAAAGTCTGTATGTTGGTTTTTCACTCCAAATCTTTCCTAATTCTTCTTTCCACCTATCCTTCCACTCATCATATTATGTGACCCTATGAATTACCAACCCTCCCCAAATTTCCCACCCCCCCACTCTGCCCATCCTCACCCCTTTGCTCTCACTCTCCCCTGCTTGGATCCTCATCGTGTTCTACAATAATGGTCATATACAGCATTTGTCTTTATGGGACTGAGCTAGTTCACTTAGTTTAATGCTTTCCAGTTCTTCTGAAGTTATGATTTACAACATTATTCCTCCTCATAATGTGTAGTATTCCATCATGTGGATGTACCATAAATTTTCAATCCATTTATTTTTGGTTGGACATCTGAGCTGTTTCCAAGTTCTTGTGATGGTGAATAATACTGTTATGAACATGGGTTACAAGGCTCCATTTGTGCCTCAGTTCTCATTCTCTTGGGGTATATTCCAAGCAATGGAAGAGCTGGGTCAGATGGAAATTCTATGTTCAGGTTTCTGAGGAAACACCATACTGCTTTCCAGAGAGGTTGTACCATTTTACCATCTCAACAACAGTGTATAAAAGTCCCTATCTTGCCACAACTTTTCCAGCGTTTTTTACTTGTTGTCCTATTAAATTTTGCCACTGCTACTGGAGTGAGATGGTATCTCATTTTGATTTTGATTTGCATCTCTCGTATTGCCAGTGAGGGTTTCTTCATGTATCTCTTGGCCATTCAAATATCTTAGTCTGTGTAAACTCTTTCCTTGTATTTTGCCCATTTTGTAATTGTGTATTTTTCTTGTGGGATTCCTGTAGGAGTCTATAAACTTTTGATATGAGAATTTTGTCTGAAATTGTATTGTCAATTGTTTTTCCCACAGTCATGTTTTCTTTTTACTCTGTTGGAAAATGGTTTTGATGCACACAGGGATTTAATCTTTAGAAGGTCTGATTCATCTATTTTATCCTCTCCAAGTAGTGCATTTCTGGCTCCATTTGGCAATTTCTTTATACCATAGACTAGGCCCTCTAAGCTTGATTACAATTTGTATCTTGTGAATTTTATGGTTCTGGGCTTTACTACCAGGTCTCTGATTTTTATTATTTTTTTTTAGTTGATTTTTGAGTATGGAGTAAGATGTGGATCCTGTTTCATCTTTCTGCAGGTAGAGACCAGTTTTGCTAACACCAGTTGTTGAAGATGATGTCATTATCACATTCGATAGTTTTTCTTTTCTTGTTGAGTATCAGTTGACAATAGATAAAGAGGTCCATTTCTGGGCTCTCAATTCTGTTGTAATATGAAGCTGTTATATTCCTCTGTCCCAGATAACTAGCAAACGAGATAATTGTTATATGAAAACAACTTGTAATTTACCATAAAATATGAATAAAAATAAAGGTAACAACCCAATATACACTTTGGTGTTTACTAGCATTAGTCCAAGGGTTTACCTTCATATATCTCAGGTTAATTGATCATAAGGATTATAGGAAACACTCTAAAACTCAGTTTGATCTTGCTTTTTTTGGTTATCATATGCCACTGAACCAGAACTGACTTATAGCTATTTCTCCAGTGGGTTTTCAATGGCTGTGTATCACATGGGAGGAAATTGCTTATCTGTCTCTACAGTATAGGTGATGAGTTTGGTCCATCCACCTGTGATTTGAGGTACAACTTTCTGTCCACTTGGCCCCCAGTTTATTACAATTTAGTAACAAATAATTTTATCTAAATAAATAAATAAGCAAGTCTTAATACATTTTTCCCTCTAACTGGTTATTTTCTCATTACTTTTCTCTAATAATTGTCAGTAATATAGAAATTACTTTTAGATCCGTCTTGGAGTACAAATTATATTTCTGACAATTATTAGAGAAAAGCAATGAGAAAATAACCAGTTGGAGGAAAAAAACCATTGTGAGAGATAGGATTATATCCATACGCTTACAAGGAAGTCCAGTGAATACCACTATCATTCAGATATATGCGCTAACAACCAGAGCCAAAGAAGAAGAAATGGAAGATTTCTACCAACTTTTACAATGAGAGATCGACCGAACATGCAATCAAGATGCATTGATAATAATGGGTGACTGGAACACAAAAGATGGGAACAGAGAAGAAGAATCAGTAGTTGGAAAATATGGGCTTGGTGACAGAAATGAAG
>NW_006400164.1:223064-226940 GCF_000299155.1 Elephantulus edwardii
GCTGGGCTCTATGAGGAGAAGTGTGACGTAAGGATTGCTGGAAGATCTATTAACAATCTGCGTTTTGCAGATGACACAACCCTGCTTGCTGAAACTGAGGAGGACCTCATGCATTTGCTGAAGAGGTTCAAGGACTGCAGCCTTCAGTATGGACTGAGGCTCAATGTCAAGAAGACAAAGATCCTCACCACTGGACCAATTGGTACCATCAGGATGGATGGCAAGCAAATGATTGTTCACAGCTTCAGTTTGCTTGGCTCCACAGTCAACACTCTTGGCACCAATAGGTAGGAAATCAAAAAATGTATTGCGATGGGAAAGTCTGCTGTTAGAGGCCTCTCTAAAGTACTCAAGAGCAATGATGTCTCTCTGGAAACTAAGGTGCGCCTGATACAGGCGATGGTCTTTGCAATCACTTGTTATGCATCAGAGAGTTGGACAATGACTAGAAGGATAGAAGAAGAATTGATGCCTTTGAGCTGTGGTGTTGGAGAAGAGTATTGAATGTACCACTGACTGCCAAGAAAACAAATAGATTCATCCTCGAGAGGGTTAAACCAGACTACTCCTTGAAGTCAAGGATTCTGGGGCTTCATCTGACATACTTTGGACATGTTGTAAGGAGTGACAGGTCCTTGGAGAGAGATATCACGATTGGAGGGTGGAGGGACAGCCCAGGAAGGGAAGAACCTCTATCAGGTGGACTGATTCAGTGACTGGGGTGATTGGGATGGGTGTGTCAGAGACAGTGTGATTGGCACAGGATAGAGCAGGGTTTAGGGCTGTTGTACATAGATAGAGTTGCTATGAGTCGCAAACGACTCGACAGCACATAACAACAACAATATAATTTGACAAAAACCGCTTGGGTTGAAATTCACTATCACCAATGAGTAATTATAGGATGTTGAAATAAGGAGATGTGTAGCATTGACCTGCTGAAGATCATTAAATAATGGCTGGAAAATAATAAAATAAATTAAAAAACAAGCAAAAATGGCTGATACAGCACATTGATAGGGAATTGCCACAAGTTCATGTGGGATTTAGAAGACGTAATTTAACTAGGGATATCATTGCTAATGTCAGATGGATCACGGCTGAAAGTAAGGGATACTAGAAGAATGTCTATTCATGCATTACTGACTATGCAAAAGTGTTTGTGTGGATCATGACAAGTTGCGGCTGACATTGAGAAGATGGGAATCTAAAAGCATATGATTGTGCTCATGAGGAACTTATAATTGGACCAAGAGGCTGTTGTGTGAATAGAGCAGGGGAGCAGTGCATGATTTGGAATAATTATTATTTAGAAATACACTTATTTAATTACTATTTGGGAAGGGAGTGCATCAGGGTTGTATTTTGTCTCCATACCTGTTCACCCTATATGATGAGCAAATTATCCGAGAAGCTGGACTCTATGAAGAGGAATGTGGCAACAGGTTTGGAGAAAGTCATCAATAACTTGTGTTATACGGATGATACGCCTTACTTGCTGAAAACAAGGCAAACTTGAAGAAGCACTTGTTGCAGAAGATCAAGGAATGCACTCTTCAGTATGGATTGTGTCTCAATATAAAAAAAATAAAGATTCTTATCTCTGGACCAATAGGCTGTTTCATGATGGATTGACAGGAGATTGAATCTGTCAACAGCTTCATCTTCCTTGTATCCACAATTAACACCCTTGTTATGAACAGTCAGGAAATAAGGAGACACATTGCACTGGAAAAATCTGCATTTCGGGGCTTTCCAAATTATTGAGGAGTTGTTATATTAGTTTAAGATTAAGATGCGTCTGATACAGGCCATAGTCTTTCTATTACTAGCCATGCATTACAAGCTATATGCATCTGAGACCTGGATAATGAATAAGAATGAGAGAAAAAGAATTGACTTCTTTGAGCTGTGGTGTTGGAGAAGAGCACTGAACATCCCATGGATGCCTAAAAGAACAAATGGAAATGTCTTGGTGAGGGTGCAGCTGGAGTGCCCTTTGGAGGTAAGAATGATGAGGCTTTACCTCACATACTTTGGCATATTGCTTGGAGGTGCTATTCCTTGGAGAGGGACATGATGTTGTAAAAGGTAGAGGGTCAGCAAAGGAGAGGAAGACTCTCAACCGGGTGTACTGACATGGTGACTGCTGCAATGGGCAGAAAGTGTGTCAGAAAGTGTGAGGATGGTGCGGGAAAGGACTGGGTTCAGATCTATGTTCACAGAGTCGTTATGCGTTGTACTGACACCTAACAGCAAACATAGCAATGGCCTAGCTTATGTGACGCAATTTTTTTTTCTTCTCCATGTGTCTGACCTGCCTATTTATTCACTATAATTTGCAGACTGCTTCCTTTCTACAATCAAGTATGGATTTCATAGTTTGATAGAACATTCATCTAATTCTGTCTAGTTTGTCTAGATAAAATTTTTCTGATCCTTCTGCAAATATTTGTTTTTCAGGATACTGTATGTTATGTTACCATAAATTCAAATTGCGTATGTTTGGAATATATGTAACTTTTTTCTTTTCTAGTGAATCTTATGAAAACGCTCTAAGCCCATATATTAATTCATGAGTTATTATACATGGATATTTCTTAGTCATACAGAATTGATTTGTTTCTTTGTTATGGAAGCTCCACCATAAGCGCTCAGACTGTCCTTTTCCCCCTTCATCACAATTGTTCCATAATTTGCTATATAATACTTCCATGGAGCTGCAGATAAACATGGCAGGTCACCTTCTAGTGATTTACTATTTTATTAGGATTTGAAATCATTATCATGGAAGAATGCTCCTCAGGTCATCTTGCTAAATCAAGATTTAACTCAGTAAGAATCTCTCTTATCTGGGTTATAACTTGGAAAAATTTTCATCTGTTTTGTTTCTTTTTGCATGTTACCTCTATTAGATATGAGTCTTTGTCTTAGTTTTTCTGTTCTCTGAGAAATCCAATAACTTACTTAGTTTTTCTTCAACTTCATTTTGTGTCATTTTCTCTCTAGTGGCAAGTAGCCGTGCTGCAATCCCAAAGGCACATAATTTGAGGCTACCAGCTGCTCTACCTGAGAAAGATGGGAAATCTCTTCCCATGTGATTAACTCACTCTGAAAAACAGCTGGAGGTTCAGCTATGAGTTGGTTCTGACACTATGATTCACAACAACAACAAGGTTTTATTATCGAGGTTGATTTTTCAGAGTGTCAATCTGTCCTGGTTTCTAGATACTGTGCGTATTTCTATACTTGTGTCTACACTGAGCTTTAGTGATCTAGTGGGCAGGGAATTTTCCTGCCAACTCAAATTGGGCAGTTTGAATATGTCAACTACTTTTTGGAGAAAAGAGAAATGATTTACAGTCTCTAAACCTTCTGGATAGTTCAGCTATGAATGGGTTGCAGGTTGCAACTTGATAGAAATAAGAAGAAGTGCATCTATACATTGTATCTATTATTCTTACTGTGGATAATAGAGATCAGAAGACTAAGTCACTGTAAGACTAAACAGAAAGATTTTATATTTATTTTTGTGGATCTATTTTTTGAAATTTTTTTCCTATAAGCATGATCTGTTTTATCTTGTTCACAGTGATAATTTAGTGACTACCTCAGTTACCTAGTGAACAACAGTTACTGTTGCACAAATACTGCTCAAGAAAGTTTGTTAGTTGACTATTTTGTTTTTGTTTTGTAATACCTCACATAAGAAATCAATACTTTCTGCAAAGTTAGGCACCAATTTAGAGCTACTGATTGTTAAAACTGCTAACTAAAACAATTATGATGTGTCCTTTGAACACTCTTCTGAGCAGAAGATGGAGTTTAAAAATGTGATTTATTGATGCAGCGCGAGGGCGACGCAGCGCGAGGGCG
>NW_006400164.1:235022-250939 GCF_000299155.1 Elephantulus edwardii
GACAGTGAGATTGGCACAGGACAGAGCAGGGTTTAGGGCTGTTGTACATAGGGTCGCTATGAGTCTCAGGCGACTCAACGGCACATAACACCCTGTGTACAACATCCCTAAACCCTCTTGTATCCTGTGCCAGTCTTACTGTCTCTGACACACTTATCTCATTACCCTAGTCACTGAATTAATCCTCTCCTGTGTTGTTTCTTCACCTTCCGAAGCATGGCATCCCTCTCTAAGGACTGCTCCTTCCTTGCATAATGTCCAAAGTACAACAGACGAAACATTTGCAGTGTTAACAGAAAAAGGAAGAAGTTTCTTTATGGTGGAAAAGAAATGAGGCAACCTGATTCCATAGTTTTATAATGTTGGAAACCCTAAAGGGGTCTTTTTTATAAACTTTCCTTTTCTTTTCTTCACCTTAAGGGCTCTTTTGTGTCTGAGAGAGTTGCTATGCCTTGGAGTAGAATCTATGGCAATGAGATGTTTGTTTTCTGTTGTAGTTTATATTTGTTGTTGTTACAATCAAATTTGAAAGGAATGCAAATGTTAAGAAACTGTGAAAAGTTCTTATATTTTTGTAATAAAATTCAAAATAGTATTTATTCAAAAATAAAATAGTTATCCTACAGCCTTATTTAATAAATAAGCCCCAAAATCTTATTTTTGGGAGGCTGTCACAGAGCTACCAAAGGCAGCTTTCAATTGAGGAAAATTTGAGGTCATGAAGAGGAGGAATGGCAAAAGAAAGAAAAAAAAATCTCAATCAGGAGGATTGGAACAGTGACTGTAATAATAGGCTTGATTGTGTCAGAAATTGTGAGAATGGTACAGGATAAAGTAGTGTTCAGATTTGTTGTTCATGTGGTCACTCTGGGCTGTACTTTACTCAATGGCACCTAATAACATATATATTGATAAGGAATAATAACATATATTGAGAAGGAATCATTTGTTTTATGATACAAATTTACCAGGCTTAATAGATAATGTTAATAGTATCTTTTGTTTTCCTAAATAACGCAAGGTTATATAACAAAACAAAACAAAAAACAACCCCAAATACTGAATTTTAATAATAAGTTGGTCTCAGCTACATTGAAATGTTGTCAGATGATTTTATAGTGATGGTGTAGTATGTAGAATGTTGCACTGCTAATTCAGTGTAAGTGTTTCTTAAGGTTCTAATACACTAGTTGCTTTGAAGGAAAACTGTTAGCCTACCATGAGATTTACAGCCTCAGAAAGAAGCTCAAATGTTAGTGATTAGTCAATCTGGCTCAATGGCAATGAGCTTGAAAAGTGAATCTTGCAAAGTATAAATATTTGTAGCCTGACTTACTGCTAGGTAACTTAAATTTAGTTATTGATGTATCATGCCACTTTCAAAGATTTTTAAATTTTTTTTACTATTGTTTAGGCTGGTATAAAAAATTACATAAAATATTGCATCAAAATGGTGTTGATACTTGTCAGTTTTCTCATATCCCTATATTGACTTAATCCACCTTATAGAATATTATTATTTCATTTCATTTCTAGGAATCCACCTTACAGAATACTGTTTCATTTTTTAGTAGAGGCCTCATGTAATTAGACCATTTCACTATAACAGAAACATCAAGATCTTAATACAAAACAAACTAATCCAAGAATTTTTATAAGAGCTTTGTTCCCACTATGGCAGGTTTATTTGCCAAAGGCTTAAATAATATACATATATTGACTACTCTTGAGAAATCTATTGCATTTTATTAGAGGAGAGGTGAGAGCATTGACTAAGGAATGTTACATTTAGAATGCATTTTGCCCTTGGGTCACACATTTACCTAGTCCCCACTTCCATTAATATTTAATACCCATCATTTTTTTACTTCTTCCTGATAAGTGAACTCCTCTCTGTTAAATCTAAAGTTGATTGATGTCAGAAAGGTGTAATAATATATGAACATATAATAACTTTTGTCATAAAAACTTGACCTTTATTTATTTTCTTTGTGTACTTCATTGGAAGAACAAAATTGATTGATTATTAGAGTAAGGGCCAAGGTTCTTGCCTACTTTCTCAAGAGTGAATGTAAGATTTGTCCCTTTTAACTAGCAGGCTGAGTATAGATGGAGTTTATTTTATAAATCAAAGACCTTTCAATTCTTAGAGGAAAGGGAGAGATTTTATTTTTAATCATTGTATTAAGGTCCTTTTTTCTATAATTTTAATTATTTATTTTAAGTAAAAGTCTATGTAACAAAAGGGAAAGAAAAGAAGATGGAATCTAAAGACAAAATATTTCTAAACTGACAGTTTGGCTTCAGTGTCTCAGAGACTGATAGAATGACTACTGTTGCTAAACAATCCCATGGAGTTTATCTTTCAATATGTCTTCTCTAGATCTTATTTGATATTGCTATGTGGATGGGGGAGACAATGTGAATGGGGCATGTTGGCTTATTCACAAAGGGATTGGATGTTTACCATTCTACAAAAGGATTGGTCAATCTCAAAAATCCACAAGAGGATTGCCTAGTTTCACCAATAAAATGAACAGCTCTAGCTGCAGAAATAGAGATCTTTCTTCACCAAAAGAGATGAAATTCTTATCCCAGCCAGAGAAGAGAGACCTCCTCAAGCCTGGTGCAATGTAGGACACACACACTGGGACAGCAGCAACAGTGATGGCTGAACTGGAGCAATGATGTAAAATGAGTCTCTGAGAAGAGGAGGGAAGCCAGTAGTGGCAAGACTGAGAAATTTGTTGCACAACTGAGTGGAAAGCCATTATCGGCAGTACTGACAACTTTGGAAATGCCACGAGCCTCAGCTTCAGGCTGAGGGTGCCTTCATACACATTTTCAGAGTAGTCTTGACTGTATTTGTTATTAATCTGAATTATAATCTCTTAACTCCCTCACTATGGTTCTATGGGATCTATGTGCTATCACATTGCATTTTGGACCCAATAAGGGACAAAGTTTGATGTTGAGATGAGTAGAAAGAGGCATGGGAGGATAGCAGATATGTTTGACTTCATGAGAATTGATTTAATGTTATTGATGCTATTATAGACAAGGATAGTTTTCCTCTGTGAAGCTTATAAATGTCAAATGTGGCCATCCTCTCAAGGTCCTTCTTATTTTTACAAATCCTCTAAATCTGTCTAATGCTTGTGGAAACTCCATACTGCCCCTATCACAAACCTTGCCAGTTGAGTTCTCTCACACTAAAAGTAAAGGATAAACTAAAGATATATATTAACAGAGGTTTCCCCCCCTATATCTAGTAATTTATGAAGATATTTTCCATTACACAACTCAACTGCACATTTTTATTGCAAATATTTATTTCAGCATAAAGCAGCTGTTAACTGCAATATGTATATAAGATGGCATCTTCCATGGTCACAATAAAATACAACAAGATACAGTACTTGAGCAAATAGCACAATTATTCTTCTGACTGAACTTAAGAACTGTCCCAGTTGAGTAGTGGCAAACTGTTCCAAACAGATGAATGTTGTATTTTAAATGTCTGAACTGCATGTTTGATACTCTATCTGGTTTGCTATTCATTCCAGTCTTGAACTATATATGCACATTATCCATGTTGCTAAGCAAGCTAAAACATTCAAATGTTTGTAGTGGCCCTCTTAAAAAAGAATTGTTGAATCAGGTATTAACCACTTCCAGATAGCTTGAGAGATGCTGATAAAAGACATCTTCAATTATTAATAAATAGATAATTTTCTATTAATTTTTTAATAACCTCTGAAATTTAGAGAAATGTAGGTAAACGTCTTTTCCATTTTAAAGGCTCTAAGACAACAAAGTTTATTGATATTTCACACACAAAAAACAATGTTTAAAAGGGAAAGAATTAAACCACTTAGTAATAACATTTTGAGGTGTGAGTGCAGAAAGATTTCATCAGTCACCTTCTATAACACACGGACTTTGTCCAGCTTGACATTTGCTCAATTCAATTATTACTTGACATTGTTGGAGCACATCATAGACCCTCACTACTTCCCAATAACTCATCTTACTCATCCCTCAATATACACATATAATCCTACAGAGTTTTCAAAGTATAGCATAGCATAGAAAATGTACCATTTTTTATGCAGAACAAAGATGACGGGGCTTACTTCACTTCAGACATTTTGCTACGAAGGGCTATTCTTTGTAAAGGAGCATAATTCTCAGAAAGGTGGAAGTTGGTGAAGGAGAGAAAGACCCTCAAGTAGGTGGACTGACACAAGGACTACTGTAATAGCTCTTGTGAGTAAGGACATTTGTCAATGGCTTCAGAACTTTCCTTCATAGGGTCACTATGAGTTGTACTCAACTCAACAGCACCTAACAACAATAGTGTTCCTTTGTTCTGTTTGCACAATGACATCTTATTCTAGGCATAGGTTTTACACAGCACAGTTATTTTGAGATTCCTATTCTCCTCAATTCCAGCCATAATTTGTTTTTCATACACCTGATTTTTCTTATAAGAGCAGAGACACAAAGCCACAAGAAGACAGTATTGGATTGGAAGCTCAGAGACAAGGACTTTCCTTCAGAACTGTCATAATAGATAAATCTAATTTCATTGGAGAGAGAGAGTGTGTTGAGCAAGTGAGAACACATAACACATCATGTCAAAAAAATGTTAACAGCAGGGGAATATAAAACCCAAATCTGTTGCCATTGAACCATTTATGACTCATAGTGACTCTCTATGCCATTTCAAAGGCAATGAATCTTTATAGGAGGAGGCTAATCATCTTTCTCTCTTTTAGTGGTTTGAGAAGTTGAACTGATAATGACATTTTGATTAGCATTTCAATATGTTAGACACCAGACATCAGAATTCTGTAGATGCTTAAAATTCCTGATGCCAGAATTACAAAATTTATCTTGCAAGGATGTGCAAAGAATATTTAAGGAAGAACTATCTCATAGTGGTTGGGGTGAAATTAATAAGGACCTGAAAAGTAGCAATCACATTTAGGGAGGAATTAAGAGGCCAAGTTAGGGTAGGACTTTGAACTTTGAAGTTAGGATAAGGACTTTGGCTTTCTTTCTCTGAATGAGATGAAAATCCCTAATTTCATGAGTAACTTATTGAAATTTTATTGACACTTTTACTGAGAATAGTCTACCTTTGTCTCAACTAATTCCTGTCCAGAATGGATTCACAGTTATAGCACAATAGTACTTCACACACAGTGATTGATTTTTCAGAAATGGACGGCTAGGATTCTCTTTGCAAGAACTTCTGAACAAACACAAATGCCCAACATTTTATTAACAGTTGAGAATTTTAACAGTTACAATGTCCTTGCAGTCCTTGAACAGACGATGGTTGTTAGGGGCAGCCCATTGTACATGCACCCTCATGCACAAACGAATGAAACACTGTCCAGTCTTGTGCCATGTTCATATACTCTGTTGTGCTTGAAGTTGTTGTGTCAATTGGGTCAATACATCTTTTTTAAGGTCTTTTTAGAGAGTGATAAATGTGTAATAAAGAATACTAGTTGTTGTTATTGTGGTTGTTGGGTGCCCTCAAGCTGAGTAAGAATGATAGTGACCCTATGAACAGCAGATCTGAACCCTGTCCTATCCTGTAGCATCTTCCCACTTCCTGATATTCTATAGCCCTTTGCAGTACTCACTATGTCAGTTTGCCTGGATGAAAGTCTTCTCCTTGGCCGACCATCCACCCTTCCAAGCATCATGTCCCTCTCCAAGGAATAGCTCCTCCTAGCACCATGTCTGACGTATGTAAGGCCTCCAAAGGGCACTCTGGCTGCACCCTCTCAAAGACATATTTATTTATTCTTTTGGCAATCCGTGGAATGTTCAGTTCAATACCACAACTCAAAGGCATAACTTCCTTCTTCTGTCATCCCTATTCAACGTCCAGCTCCCAGATGCACAGCAAGTGATTGGAATATCAGTTAGGCTTTAATTAAACTTATCCAGTCAAGTTGTCTAATTAGAAGGCATAATAAATAATTTTATTATGGCTATAATCTGAAAGAAGAACCAATAGCTTGATGGAATGGAAAATATTTTCACAGAAAAGCAGATTCAAAGACATAAAAAAATTTGGGCTGACCTCCTGGAAAAGTTGTGTTGACTGGAACTTTATTGGGAATTTTTTTAGTTTCTCCCTCATAACTCATTGTCCTTCAATTCTTTTTTAAGTAGGTTGATGGGTAGTTATCAAAGTAGGTACTTAAAAGTGATAATACACTGGGATTCGTGCCCAGAAGAACAACATACTTACATCTACCTACTCACAAGAAAATTTCCACTTGACTTTCCTTTTTTGATTTTGTTCCTCCGACCCTACAGCAATTTCATTTGCTCTATGGCTGACAAGCCAATGCTATTTTCACTGGCAGCAATATAAGTAGTATTTATGCTTGCTCATGAAGTGACCTTCATGCTGAGAACATTTTCATCTCTTCCCAAATTTTCTTTATTTGTATATTAAAGGGCTCCACAAATTTACATCACTTTTACTTAAAGATACTTTATAATTTGGTTTTCAGTTTTCCTACCTGCATTTTGTTCTATCTCATCTAGCCTGAGATAATTTTTTTCCTCATGATATTGACATGAACCATATAATCTAAATGATGGCTACTGTAGAAGGCCAAAGAATCACAAACTGTGCTTCATGGTTTAATCTTGCACTGATTCACTCACCCTTGGCTTTATTTCCACCTTTTCTATTGACTTATTTTTAAGAATTTAACAAAGCTACAAAATCCCAGTTAAAAGCTCATTTACTCTTCTTTAATAGAGAAATAATAAAGACCAACAAAATAATACACTTTATGGTGGTTTAGTGTAATGTACATTGGTTTACACATTACATGAGTTTAAGGCTGTGATTGGACTTTCAGAGCAGTTTTAATTTCTTAGGTGAAGGTAGTGAAAGTGTAATTTAAAAAGCTTTTAAAGCACACATTTCCAGAGGATATAAAAATAAATATTTTTCTTTATCAGGCACACATATGGTTATGATTTATCTACTTTGCAGTCATGCATGTACCTATTCTCTCTCTCTCTTTCTGTGTGTGTGTGTGTGAGAGAGAGAGAGAGAGAGATACAGAAAGAAAAAAAATACAGTCAGAAGTAAGAGGATCAAGTAGAAAATTTAGTAGCTTACCTGTTTCTGTTCTTTCTACACATATACAGCCCAGTGACTGTAAGTTTTCAAAATAAAAGCCTTAAATATGAATACCTATATTCTGAGTAACCTTGAGAAAAGCATTGTTGTTGTTATGTGCCATTGAGTTGCTTGAGACTCATAGTGACCCTATCTATGTACAACATCTCTGAACCCTGCTCTATCCTGTGTGAGACAAACCTGTTGTCTCTGACACATCTACCCCCATTATCCCAGTCACTAAATCAATTCATCTCATTGAGGGTCTTCCTTTCTTGTGCTGTCCCTCCACCTTTCCAAGCATAACGCCCCTCTATATAGGAATCCTAAAATACTTAATTGTATTCATACAAAATTAAACCAAGAAGTTGTTATGTGACTAGCACAAGGGAACAATGTATAATTTAAAATCAGGAAGGATATGTGTCAGGGGTATATCATTTTTCATACCTATTTACTCTATGCTAAACAAATAATTTGTGAAACAGGCCTATATGAAGAAGAAAAACTCATCAACACTCTAATTTATGCAGTTTCCTGAAAATGAGGCAACTATGAAGCGGTTGTTGCAGAAAATCATTGACTACAGCCTTCAATAAAGAGTGCATCTTAACATAAAAATTCTTACAGCTGGCCCAGAGATGGATTGATTCAATGACTAAGGTAATGGAGGTAGATGTGTCAGAGACAGTGAGTTTGGCTCAGTATAGACTAGAGTTTAGGCCTTTTTTGTACGTAGAGTCACTACAATAACAACAACAACAACAAATTTTAGTGAAAGTTTACAGAAAACTTGGATTTCCATTAATTCAATTTTGTACAATTTTCTCTCTGCCTGCCCCGTCCCTTAAGTTTGCTTTTCTCTTTGAAAATATTTTTTCATTGTTGCACAATTTCCTCCCTCCCCTACCCCCCAGTCCACTTTGCTGTACACCTCTTATTCTGGACTGTTGTCATGCAAATGTTATCTAATCATATATTTATTTTAGCCAGTTCTTTCCTTCATCTGTATCGATGCAGTGTTCATTATTTGTACCCTTTTTTCTTAGTTTTTCCCCAACCTTTATGTCATTCCTGTTTTATAACCGTGGTGTTATGCAGGATTTGTCCTTGTGTGACTGAGATATTTCACTAAACATAATGTCCTCCAGGGTAGCACATTTTGCATAATATTGTATGAGTTCCTTGTTTTTCAGTGCTGCATAATATTCCATTATGAATATACCACTGCTTCTCTATCCATTCATGTTGTGATGGGCACTTAAGTTGCTTCCATATTTTTGTTATTGTGAACAGTGCAGCAGTAAACATGGGCATGAATATATCTGTTTGGATGTCAGGTCTGGTTTCTTTAGAGTATATTCCCAGCAGTATAATTGATGAGTCAAATGAAATTTCTATTTGCAGCTTTTAAGAAAGTGTCATACGAATGGATAGAGAAGCTGTTGTATATTCACACAATGGAATGCTACACTGCATTGAAAAACAAGGAACTCATGCAATATTATTCAAAATGGGTGACTCTGGAGGACATTATGCTGAGTGAAGGATCTCAGTCACAAAAGGATAAATTCTGCATGGTGCCACTGTTATAAAACAGGACTGACATGAGGGGTGGGGGGAGACTGAGAAAGATGGGTTCAATAATGTATACTGAATTGAAACATATGAGGGAGAAAACTGTTAAATAAAAGGGGTATGTGATTAGCTATTTTTTCGTGACAGGTGTCTAGAGCGAAGGTTGCATGGTGGAGTGGACCTAGGGGAGGGTTAGTAAAACCGTGAAACAATTTTTGTTTTACTTTTACAAAAGGGTAGTGTACAAGGGGAGAGGGTTGGGCAGGGAGAAAAATGCAACAATGAATGAATGGAAATCCAAAGTCTCTAAATTTTTACTAAAATTAATAATGTTGTTGCTGTTGTTATATGCCCTCAAGTCATTTGCAACTCATAGCGACCCTATGGACAACAGCCCTAAACCCTGCTCTATCCTGTGCCAATCACATTGCCACTGACACACCCATCCTGATTACCCCAGTCACTGCATCAATCCACCTCATAGAGGGTTTCCCCTCCTGCGCTGTCCCTCTACCCTACCAAGAATGATGTCCCTCTCCAAGGACCTGTCTCTCCTTACAGCATGCCCAAAGTATGTCAGACAAAGCCCCAGAATCCTTGCCTCCAAGGAGTATCCTGGTTTAACCCTCTCTAGGGTGGATCTGTTTGTTTTCTTGGCAGTCCATGGTACATTCAATACTCTTCTCCAGCACCACAGCTCAAAGGCATCAATTATCCTTCTGTCCTCCCTAGTCATTGTCCAACTCTCTGATGCATAACTAGTGATTGCCAACAACATGGCCTGTATCAGGAGGACCTTATCCTCCAGAGAGACACCGTTGCTCTTGAGTACTTTAGAGAGGTCCCTAACAGCCAACTTTAACCAATTTTTAAAAAAGAAAGTGCTCTACTGCCCTCCAGAGTAGTTGTACCATTTCACACTCCCACCAATAGTGAAAAGGGTTCCAATTTCTTCACAACCTCACCAGCATTTGTTGTTTTCTGCTCTGTTGAACTTTGTTATTGTTACTTGGGTGAGATGATATTTCCTAGTTGTTTTCTTAGCATTGCTGCTTCACCTCTTCATGGTTGGCAAGACCATGCTGATTTGTAAGACAATGTATCTACAGTTAAGATAGCTAGAAACCAGAGGAACTAACTAATGACTAAAATAAAACCAACTTTTATTTTAACACCACAGATAGAGAGTAAACAAAAGAGGGGAAGACCCCCCCCATTGAGATGAATTGACACAGTGACTGCAGCAAAGAGCTCACATGTATCAGAGACTGTGAGGATGGCAGATGGCACAGTAGAATTCAGAACTGTTGTTCATAGGGTACATATGAGTTGTACTCAACCAAACATTGCCAAACAGCAACAACAAATTTATATTCACTGATCATAATCAAGGTGCTAGATTATAAAGTAAGCTGTTGTTGTTGTTATGTGCCATGGAGTCGTTTGCGACTCATAGCGACCCTATGTACAACAGCCCTAAACCCTGCTCTATCCTGTGCCAATCGCCTTGACTCTGACACATTCATCCCAATTACCCTAGTCACTGAATCGATCCACCTCATAAAGGGTCTTCTCCTCCTGCGCTGTCTCTCTACTGTACCAAGCATGATGTCCCTCTCTAAAAACCTGTCTCTCCGTACAACATGTCCAAAGTATGTCAGATGAAGCCCCCAAATCCTTGACTCCAAGGAGTAGCCTGGTTTAACCCTCTCCAGGATGAATCTGTTTGTTTTCTTGGCAGTCCATGCTACATTCAATACTCTTCCCCAGCACTACAGCTCAAAGGCGTCAAATCTCCTTCTATGCTCCCTAGTCATTGTCCAACTCTCCGATGCATACAAGTGATTGCAAAGACCATGGCCTGTATCAGGCACACCTTAGTCTCCAGAGAGACACCTTTGCTCTTGAGTACTTTAGAGAGGTCCCTAATAGCAGCTAGTTTATATATTATTTTTAGGTTCTTGTGGAATATGACTCAATGTGACACTAAAAATAAATCTGAAACTTCCTCTACCCTGAGCCATTTTCACAATCTCTGATATGCTTGAATTGACTCTTATTCACTCTGTCAATCCATCTTGTTGGGACATCTTTCTCTATTTCTATAATATTCCATCTTTCTAAGTATAATATCTAGTACCAAGGACTGATGGGCTTTTCCCTTCTGACAACATGTCCAAAATGTGTGATAGGAATTTTCACCATACTTATGTCTAATAAGCACTATGATTATCCTTCCTCCAAGATCTTTCAGCAATTTGCGAGATTTCTCCAACATCACAACTTATAGATATCTCTTCTTCTCCTATCATCCTTATTCACTGTCCACATTAAAATGTATAGGAAAAAATAAAGGCTCAGAACAGCCACAATTTCTGGAAGGCAATAGATTCCTGTGTTCAACCATTCAGGTACCTTTACTTTCAACTCTGTCTATAAGATGTGGGAGCTTAGGATTTCTTAAGTGTAAGGGGAAGAATCACGGAATAGCTTCAGTTTTGAGAGTACAACAGTCATCCTACTTTGGGCCTTAGGACCACAGACCCTCATGACCAAGTTTAGAACACCAATATGAACATCCTTCACAGAACATTGCCTTACTCTGGAACATTATATAGTGATAACAGCCTAACATCTATTAATATTCACATAATCCCAAGGGTGAAAGGTCTACTTCATTTATCATAGCCAACAGCATTTGTTGAGAGTGTGTTTAAAATTCCTTAGTGATGAGTTAAGTCTGTAGTTGGCTTGGAGGCTCCTGTGCAGTAGTTCCACTTGAAAAATTGGTTTCTTACAACTGATGAGGGTCATGTAA
The DNA here is from genome assembly GCF_000299155.1 of Elephantulus edwardii. Lineage (NCBI taxonomy): Eukaryota > Metazoa > Chordata > Mammalia > Macroscelidea > Macroscelididae > Elephantulus > Elephantulus edwardii. The sequence goes on from NW_006400164.1 coordinate 246,587, forward strand.
GCAAAGTTTTGGTTTATATTTGGTTTGCATTTGGTTTATGTTATTCTTTTTTTCCCACCACAAGCAGGTGTCAGCTGGCTAGACTTTTACCCCTTTTAGCCAACAATGATCCAAGGGCAGCAGATTTACTTGGTTTATCATAATCAGCAGCATTTGTTGGGGGTGTCTTTAAAATGTCATAGTACCCTTGGGTGTGTGGCCCTCGGGAGAAATTTATTCATGTTAGAATGAACATTCTTTAAGTGGTACAAAGTCTTTGTCTATTTGCTGTACTAAATAACTTGGAGTTGCTGTGATACTGAACATTGTGTCCGAGTTGATTCAAATACCATAGTGTTTACTCATTATGAACAGTGTTTGAAGGACCTTCCAGATTGATTTAGGTTTGGAAGCAGGAGTGGCATCCATTTCCTAAACCAAATGCCTCTGGAAACGCTATAAACTCTATCAACATAAAGAAATGATATTACTTATAGAACAGAGTTCGGGTCTTTCTTTTGTTCATAGGGTCACTATGAGTCATATTCAACTTGATAACACTTAATCACTCCTAACTGAGATTAGTGTTGTATACTTTGGATGAACCTTCTTTTACTTTGTACATCATTTTTTGTCAATTTGTTGTATTGAGATAATCTGAGTTTTCTGTGATGCTGAACCTTGTACCATTGGGTGTCAAATGTCATAATGGTTTCCCAATGTGGACAGTGTTTGGTGTAGCTCCCAGTTGTAAAACAGGTTTAGAAGCTAAACCACATACCTATGGAAGCTCTAGGGACTTGGAGAAACGATGCTAGTTATAGAAAGGCATATTTTGTTCATAGAGTCACTGTGAGTCATGCTCAACTTAACAACAATCAACAGCAACAACAACACAATGTCAAGAAAGCAGCAGACAGCTTCAATTATCATGAAAAAAAGAAAATAAAAGTTATCCTAAAAATGCAGACAGACCAAATCAAACGTTGTGGTGATGTTATTTGAACAGCTATAGAGAAGGTGCAAATGATGGAAGGAGCAGTGGAAGCCATTAAAGGAGCGAATACTCCAGAGACATTGATTCAGAAGAAATATATTGATGAGAAGCAACTTGAATAACTATGGAAGAAAATGGAAAAAAAATGGAAGAAAAAATGCAAAGTATAGATAAAGAGATAGATATAAGATCTTGAAAAAAAATCATCACAAGCCAAAGAGGACATAGCCAGCACAGTATTGGAAATAACAGAAAAACATGGAAATGAAACCCAGAATATTAAGACTGAAATGGAAAAAGGGTCCAACAAACTGGAAACTGGCTGGATGAAAAGAAAAAAGAAATGAAGAGATGGAACAGTCAGTGAGCTGGAAGACAAGATCCACAATAGAAACATACTAGAACAAAAATCAGAGATAAGATGTAAGGAAAATGAAGAAAACATTAGAATCCTGTGGGATAACATAAAAAAGAACAACATACATATGACTGGAATTCCAAGAACTCAAGAAGGAAAGGAAAGTCACTACAAAACTGTGGAAAAAACTTCCTAGATGTTATGAAGAAAGGGAAAATCCATATTGGAGAAGTACAGCAAACATAATTAGAATAAACCCAAAGAAGAAAAACATCAAGACCTATCAGAGTAAAAATCTACAAATCAAAAGATAATGATAGAATTCTAAAAGCAACACAAGAAAAACAGAGTGACCTACAAAGGGGAAACAATTAGATTAAGTTCTGATTTCTGAGCAGAAATGACTTGAACTGAAGATAATAGGTTGGTATATACAGAAAGTGGAAAGAAAATAATGCCCAGCAAGGATCCTGCACCCCAGCAAAGCTCTCTACAAAATGGAAGAAGAAATCACATCCTTTGCAGAGAAGAAGGAACTTAAGGAATTTGTAAAAACAAGATCCAAAAAGAACTTTTAAGCGAAGTCCATCACACAGAGATACCAAAGAAAGTAGAAGTAACAAGAGTAATCAGAAACAATGGAAAAAGGAACTGCAAAATGGAAACAATAAAACCTGGCCTGACAATAATCACATTTAGTGAATGGACTAAATGCTCCAATTAAGAGAAAAAGAAAAGCAGAATGGATGTAATAAAGCTCATCAATATGCTAACTATAAGAGACAAACCAAAAGACAAAAGAAAAAGACAAATTTAAAATCAAAGGCTGTGAAAAAAATATTACACCAAGTAAACGGCATCTACAAAAATGCAAGTGTGCCATTACGAATCTCTAGCAAAATAGACTTCAGAATGAAAACAACCATAGCAGGTAAGGAAGGACATTATATACTGATTATTGCACAATAGGTCAAGAAGATGATAGACTTGACTTGCAAAATATGTAAAACAATGGTTAACATAAATGAAGAAAGAAATAGCACCACAATAATGGTTTTTGTCATTGTTAGGTGCCATCAAGTCAAGTGTAAATCATAGCAACCCTAAGAACAAAAGATCTGAACCTTGTTCTGTCCTATACCAACCTTATACTTCCTGACACACAAAAGCACATGACAGCAGTCATGATGTAAATTCACCTGGTTGAAGGTCTTCCTTTCCTTTGCTGACCTACCAACCTTCCCAGCATCATGTTCTTTTCCAAGGAATAGCCCCTCTTAGCAACATGCATGCCCAAAGTATGTGAGGTGAAGCCTCATCATTTTTGCCTCCGAAGAAGATTCTAGCTGTACCCTCTCCAAGACATATTTGTTCTTTGGACATCCATGGGAAGTTCAGTGCTCTTCCCAAGCACAGTTCAAAGATATCAATTCTTTTTGTCATCTTTATTCATTGTTCAGCTCTCAGCTGCTTAGCCAGTGATCTGAAATACTTTGGCCTGACTCAGACACACCTTAGTCCTCAAACTAACATCATTACTCCTCAATAATTTAAAAAGCCCCTAACTGAAGATTTTTTTTTTCTAGTGCAATGCATCTACTTATTTCCTGAATGCTAATACCAAATATGTTACTTGTGGATCCAAGCAAGAAGTTGTTGAAAGTTTCAATCTCTTCTCCATCTATCATGATGTTGCCTATTGATCTAGTGCTAAGATTTTTGTTTTCTTGACATTGAGATGCAATTCATACCAAAGACTGCTTTTCTTGATCCTCTACAAGTGCTTCAAGTCCTTCTCACTTTCAGCAAGCAAGGTTGTGTCATCTGTGTAACACAGGTTATTGATAAATTTTCCCTCAATCTTGATACCACATTCCTCTTCATAAAGTCTAGTTTATTGAATAATTTTGCTCCACATAATCAACAGGTATGGAGAAAGAATACAACCCTGACACACAATCTTCCCAATTTTAAACCATTGTTCCCCTGCTCTGTTCATACAGCAGCCTCCTAATCCAGGTGTAAGTGCCACATGAGCACAGAGAAGTGCTTTAAGAGTCCCATTCTTCTCAATTTCAGCCACGATTTGTTTTGATCCATACAGTCAACTGTCTTTGCCTTATCAATAGGCATTCTTCTAGTATTGTTTACTTTCAGCCAGTATCCATCTGATATCAGTTGTTTCAACAATAGTAGTAAGACATTTTAACATACCACTATCACCAAAGGATAGATCAAACCAAAAGAAACTTAACAAAGATGCAGAAAATCTAAACTATATGATCTGCCAAATTGATCATGTGGAAGTATTCAGGGTCCTCTACTCAACTAAAACTCATTTTACTTTCATCTCAAGAGCACATGGTACATTCTCCAGAACTAATCATATATTAGGACACAAAGTAAGCCTCAACAAATTAAAATCTATTGAAATATTACGAAGCATCTTCTCAGACCACAAGGCCATAAAACTAGAAGTTAATTGCATAAAGATAAAGCTTGCAAAACCAACCATGTGGAAGCTAAATAATTTTCTGATAGAACATGACTATATTAAAATATAAGAATGAAATAAAAAAAACCCTTCCTTGAAACAAATGACAATGAAAATATAACACACTAAACCTCTGGGATGCTGGTAAGAGTCCTCAGAAGGCAGTTCATAGCAATAGGTATACATGTAAAAAAGAAAGAGAGAAGAAAACTCAATGATCTAACTCAATTCCTTCATCAAATAGAAAAAGAAAAGAACAACTATCTAATCCTACAGCATCTACTAGAAAGGAGATGAAAGAACAAGAACTGAAATCAATAAAATAAAAAACAAAAAAACCCACAATTGAATCTATCAATAAGAACAAGAGCTGTTTTTTCAAAAGGGTCAATCATATTGACAAACCATTGTCACACTTAAAAAATAAAATGAGAGAAGACACAGATAACTCAGTTAAGGAATGATAGAGGTGACATCACAATAGAACCAGTTGAAATTAAATCAATAATATCAGAATACTAAAAA
>NW_006400164.1:258636-259871 GCF_000299155.1 Elephantulus edwardii
AACATTTTATGACATGTTTGAAAGCAGTAGTGGCTTCCACTTCCTAAACAACTTGCCTCTGGAAACTCTATGAACATTGATGAATGTCAGAAGTTGTAGAGGGGATACGGGTCTTTTGTTCACAGTGTTGCTATGAGTCGTGCTCAACTCAAAGGCAATCATCAACAACAATGTGTACATTATAAATTTTATCATTAATTATGTTGATTTATGCCCATTGTCTTATTGTGGTCTATATTCCTAGGTGGTTTCCCATCCAAGTGTTAACCATATCCAAGCTTGCCTAACTTCCCAGATAAGAAGAAATCAAGCATATTTAGAGTGTTAATGGAATTATATTTTTTCTTAAGTAGTTGGTATCACGAAGGTAAGTCTTTTTTGATTATCAGTCAGTTAAGGACTTGTAGGGCTTTTTTATTTAATTAAAAGCCAGTTGTGGGCTTAGAACTTTTATTCAAATTAATAAGGTCCTGGTGGCTAGGCATTTGTGATTAAAAGTTGATTGGAACATTTGACAATATCGTCTCAGACAGGATCTATTAAAAAAAGTTTACAGAATTTTACAGGTCCTCAATAAGAAAAGGACTGATTATTCAATTACAAAATGAGCAAAAGATGTGGAAAGACTTTTCACAGAGGAGGACATTCAAATAGCAAACAAAGCCATGAACAACTGTTTAAAAAAAATATATGATTAGATATTACTGTTATGACAGGAGTCCAGAACGAAGGTAGCATAGTGGAGTGGACTTGGAGGAAGGAATTGAATAACAATGAAAGAATTTTTTTCTTTTACTTTTCAAAAAGAAAAGAGAATTGGGGGAGAGGGGTGGGCAGGAAGAAAAGGGCAACAAGCAATGAATGAAAATTGAAAGTCTCTGTAAATAAATTTTTAAATAAATTTAAAAAAAGCAAAAGAAATGCTCCAATCACTGTCAATAAGAGAGAAGAAAATCAAAATCACAATGAGATACCATCTTATCCCAATAGCAGTGGCAAAGTTTAACAGGGCTAGGATGCGGTAAGATAGGAACTCTTATATATTGTATGTAGGTTGTTACTGTTATGTGCCGTCGAGTTGCCTGTGATTCATAGTGACCTTATGTACAACAGCCCTAAACCCTGCTCTACTCTTTGCCAATTTTATCATCTCTGACATACTTATCCCCATTACCCAAGTCACTGAATCAATTCATCTCATTGAGGGTCTTCCTTTCCTGCACTGTCCTTCCACC
>NW_006400164.1:260332-265335 GCF_000299155.1 Elephantulus edwardii
AAAAAAAAAAAAAAAAAAAAAAGCTGTACTTTGATAGAGTCACAAACCTAAAGGAAATGGACAAATTTCTCAATATTCAGATCTTAGCCAGATTGACAAGGACAGATATAGAACACTTGAACAGACCCATCATAAAAGAAGAATTTGAATATGTCAGAAAATGACTTCCTCACAAGAAAAGTCCTGGACCAGATGGCTTCATGGATGAATTCTACCAAACATTCAGAGAAGATCTTTTGCCAATTCTACTTAAATTATTTTAAAAAAAAAATTAAAAAGAAGGAATACTTTCAGAGTCAATCTATGTAGGAAGCATAGCACTAATAGCAAAATCAGGCAAAGATATGACCTGTGATACCCGATATTCGCAGTTTGCAGAAGACAGAGACTCATGAGAGATGATTGAAGGTGAAGGGCTATACAGCTCTACTAGGCTCACAGCACCCGTTTAGAGCTGAACTTCATATTTATTGAAAAGCTACAGTTACTAAAATACCACAAAGACAGGCATGCTGAAGTGCACGTACACATTTCACAGGGTACAGAGAAACAGAAAATATTTTGGCTGGAGCAGGTTTTCTTAAACTATTCAAAACTCTATGTTTTCTCACTGTATTTTAATTCATGGAGACAATGTTTAAGGCAGTCTGATCAAACAAACAAACAAAAAAACAAAACCAAAAACTATTGACTAGAAGTGTTCCAGGGAACGTGCTTGGAAACATTCCATGGCTTTCTTAACTTTTCTCAGAGTTAAGATATCAGTTAAGATACCTTTATATACCAGAGTGTTGACTCAGAGCAATTCCTAGAACAAACTAAGAGCCATGTGGAGCCCCAATACTCCTAAGAGTCCTTCCCCTGCAAGAACCTCAGAGTTTCTGGAACATTTTCTTGTACAACAAACGCCTCAATACTGCCATTAATCCTTCAGGGATCCTTCAATTATCAAGATAGAAAATTACAGAGCAATATCTCCCATTAATATAGCTGCAAAAATCCTGAACAAAATACAGGCCAATAGAATCCAACAGCATATATTTAAAAACAAACAAACAAACAAACAAAAACCCCAAAAACCAAACAAATAACAGCCTTATGTAAACTGGAAACTTTCCATGGATTAAATCAAAACAAAACAAAAACAAATAAACCAAAAACACCCTAAGATAGATGATAGATAGATAGATAGATATAGATATAGATATGTGTGTGTGTGTAGTTGTTGTTGATTGCCATCTAGTTGAGCACAATTCTTAGCTACGCTATGAACAAAAGACCTGAAGCCTTTCTTTAACTATCATCATTTTTCAAAGTTCACAGAATTTCCAAAAGCATGTTGTTTAGGCAGTGGATGCCACTTCTGCTTCCAAACCAGTCTTAAACATGGAGCTCCATCAAACACTGTCCACCATGGTTCACTGTTACGGCATTTGACACCCTAAATGGCACAAGGTTCAGCATCAGCACAACCTCAGGTTACCTCAATACGGCAAATCGACACAAGAGTTCTGCACCACTTAGAATAAAGTTCTTCCAAAATATAACAGCTGAATTTTAAATACAATTGCCCTCCATGAGATATTGGTGATTCCAAACAAAAAACTTAAATAAAAATCAACCAATATTATATGTTGCTGTTGTTGTTATTCTTGTTGTTATGTGTGGTTGAGTTGCCTGCAATCCATAGTGACCCTATGTACAACAGCTCTGAACTCTTCCCTGTCCTGAGCCAGTCTCACTAATTCCGACACCGCAACACTCATTCCCAGTCACTTTATCAATCCACCTCATTCAGGGTCATCCTCTCCTGCACTACCCCTCCACATTTCCAAGCATGATGTCCTTCTTCAAGGACCTGTCTAACCTATCCATCTGCTCAATATATGTGAGACAGAGTTTGAAAATTCTAATGTCCAAGGAGAAACTTACTTTGTTCCTCTCCAAGACAGACCTATTTGTTTTCCTGGCGGTCCAAGGTATACTCAAGACTCTTCTCTCGTACCATAGCTCGAAGGCTCAAATTCTTCTCCAATCATCCTTAGGCACACACACACACACACGTACAAGATTAAGAAGGATTTGCCATCTACTTTCAAAATTGCAGGCCTTAGGCAACTCTACATACATGAAACACACTTAGAACAAACTAGCAGATATGGCACCTTAGGCTGAGCCTTCAAATTTAGAAACACAAAAGAGGAGGAACAGTTGCAAGCACACAAAGGATTTGAACATGCAATATGAGAAGCATGAATATAGGAAAACTGATCATTATTAAGAAAGAAATGGGATGCACAAAATTTGACATAATATGTACTAGTGAAATGAAATAGATTGGCATGGAACACTAAATCAGAGAAACATACTATGCCAGAGGTGGAAAAAAAAAGAGGTCATTTGCATAGTTAAAAGGTCATTTCTAGATCCATCTTGATATACAATGTTGTGAGCTACAGTATAATATTATTATGCATAACGAGGAGTCCAGCGAATGCTACTATTATTAAAATATATGTACAAACAACCAGAGCCATAAATGAGGAAATAAATTATTTCTACCAAGTTCTATTGTCAGAAATTGATCAATAATACAGCCAAGATGCATTAATAATAATGGGTGACTGGAATGCAAAAGTTAGGAACATGGAAGAAAGATCAGTAGTCTGAAATCATGGACTTGGTGACAAAAATGAGGCTTTGGGTAGAATGATAATATTTTGTAAAATCAATGATTTATTCATTGCAAATACTGTTTTTAAGAAACATAAATGCAGGCTATGGATTTCCCCTGATCATGTGCACAGAAATCAATTCAGATAAATTACATCTGTGGAAAGAATCTTTGGAGAAGCTCAACATCAGCTATGAAAACTAGGGCAGATGCTGATTGTGGAACAGACCATCAACTGTTTTGGTAGTTGTTAATTGTCTTCGAGTTGAGCACAACTTGCAGCGGCCCTATGAATGAAAGGTCTGAAGCCCCTCTACAATTATTAACATTTATCAAAGTTCAGAGTTTCTGGAAGCAAGTTGTTTAGGAAGTAGATGCCACTCCTTCTTCCAAAACTGTCATAGAATGTTATTGAGTCGCTTGTGATGCATAGAGACCCTATTGTACAGCAGCTCTGAACTCTTCCCTGTGCTGAGTCAGTCTCATTAATTCTGACACATCAACCCCCATTGCCCAAGATACTGTATCAATCCATCTCATCTGGGGTCTCCCTTTCCTGAGCTGTCCGTCCACCCTTCCGAGCGTGATGTCTTTCTCCAAGGACTGATTTTTCTGGGCTATATGCCTAAAGTAAGTGAAGCGGACTTTCAAAATCCTAGCCTCCAAGAAGAGACCTGGTTTCACCCCTTCCAATACAGACTCATTTGTTTTCTTGGCAGTCCATGGTAGTACAAGACTGTTCTCCAATACCACTTAAAGACATCAATTCTTCTGTCATCCTTAGTCCTTGTCCAACTTTCTGAAGCATAACAAGTAATTGAGAAGACCATGGCCTGGATTAGGTGCACCTATGTATCTAGACTGACATCATTGCTCTTTAGTACTCTGGAGAGGTACATGGCAGCAGATTTTCCTATGTAATTTGTCTTTTGATTTCCCAACTGCTGCTATTAAGAGTGTTGATTGTGGATCCGACTAAGTTGTAATTGCTAACAATCTCAATCTCTTCTCCATTTATTATGGTGCTGCCAATTGGCCCAGTGATGAGAATGTTTGTCATGTTGATGCTAAGCTTCAATCCATATTGAAGATTACAGTCCTTGACTTTTGCATCAAGTGATTCATGTCTTCTTTAGTTTCAGCAAGCAAGGTTGTGTCATCTGTATATCATAGGTTGTTTAGTCTCCCTCTAATCTTGATGCCACACTCCTCAGAAAGCCCTTCTTCCCCAATGATATATTCTGCATACAGACTGAAAAGGTACGAGGGACAGGATGCATCCATGACACACTTCTTTCTTGTTTTTGAACCATGTAAGTTTTCCTTGCTCTGTTCTGAGGACTTGTTCTTGGTCCAAGTATAGGTATTGCATAAGCATGATCAAGTGTTCTGAGATTCCCATTTTCCTCAAGGTTATCCACAATTGTGATCGACACAGTCAAACGGCTTTGAAATCAACGAAACACAGATATACATTCTCTGGTACTCTCTGGCAAGATCCAACTGACATTGGCAATAATGTCCCTAGTGTCATTACCTCTTCTAAACCTAGCCTGTATTTTTGATAGTTGTCTGTCAATGTACTCTTCAAGTCTTTCTTGGATAAACGTCAGCAGGATTTTGCTAGTGTGTGATATTAGTGATATTATTTGATAATTTCCACACTCTATCAGGTCACTCTTTTTATTTTTTTTGAATGGGAATAAATATTGATCTCTTCCAATCAGTTGGCCAAGTAATTGTCCTCCAGATTTCTTGACACAACTTGGTGAGCACATGTAGGACAGCATCTAAAATAAAATGTATTTCCTAAAGTAAGATTAGGTGTTCCAGGATTCCCATTTTTCTCAAGGAGAGCCATAATTTGTTATGGTCCACACAGACAAATGTTTTTGTATAGCAAAAACAAAAACAAAAAAGAAAAAACAAAAAACAACAACAAAATAAGACAAAACAAACAAATTAAAAAAACCCAACAAAACCAAAAAAACACAAATAGACATTTTGCTGAGGTTGTCTTACTTTAGTCATGATCCATCTGACAGCAACAATGATTAGTGGTGCTAAACCTCATTTGACCTTCTGACAGTTCTCTGTTCATACAATATTTTAGCCAATTTCGAATAATCTTCAGCAAAGTTTTACTTGCATGTGATATTAATGATATTGTTCAATAATTTTTACATTTTGTTGGTTCACCTTTCTTTGTAATAGGTGCATATGTGGTTCTCTTCAAGTCAGTTAGATAGATGTCTTTCAAATTTTCCTCTCACAGACTGGTGTACCATAGAGAAACATTCGAGTTGGTATTGCATCAATTCATGGGTCC
>NW_006400164.1:270140-276705 GCF_000299155.1 Elephantulus edwardii
TGACTGTAGAGCCAAACAAACTGAAGTTGTCAACAATCTCAATCACTTCACCATCTATCGTGATGTTGCCAATGAGCTCAGTGGTGAGAATCTGTGTTTTCTTAATATTAAGCTTCAATCTATATTGAAGGCTGCAGTCCTTGACCTTCTGTAGCAAACACTTCAGGTCCTCCTCAGTTTCAGCAAGTGGCGTTACATCATAGCAGAATTATTCACCATAGCAAGAACTTGGAAACAGCCCAAACGCCCATCCACAATTGAATGGATTGAAAAATTATAGTACATTCACACAATTGAATATTATGCAGCACACAGGAGAAATGATTTTATAAATTAGTACCTAATATTGGAGGGAATGAAGAGCATTGTGCTAAGTGAACTAACTCACTCTCATAAAGACAAATACGGTTATTATTGTAGAGCACGTATGAGGATCCAATTCAGGGTGGTGGTATAAGCATAGAATCATACAATTTAATAGGCAGAGGGAGGGATTGGTAAAGGAAAGAGGAAGGTTCCAGTGTGGAAAACAGTGTACATGAACTTTATGAACTTTGTATGTACACCAGTATAAAACTACTAACTAACTTGAAAAAAGGGGGGGGGTATCTTTCTGTGAAATACCTTCAGTGTGAAAATATTACCTTGTTATCTTAAAAAAAAGTTGTTTTTGACCCTTGGTTGTGTGTCCCTTGAGACTGGTATGAAGATTGATTTGCTATAGGAGTTACAGACTGCATGGCAATTGTCATTTTGTTGTATTTGGGAAGAACATGTTTCTAATCATTGCAATATTTGTCTGTCAGTTTACAATGCTGAGATAACTTGTGAGTGCTGTAATACTGAAAGCTTTGCCACTGATGTGTCAAATGCCACAAAGGGTAGCCATAGTGGACAGGGTTTAGTAAAGCTCTTAGATTAATACAGAGTATGAAGCAGAATTTGCTATCTACTTGTTAAATAGCAGACCTCTGCAATCCCAAGGGACAATAAACGAATTCAGAAAGGTATAATATTAGTGGTAGAGCCCAGATTGGAAATCAGATGAAATAAGAAAAATAAGCGCAAATATCCTTTAATTATTATACATAAAATGTACAAAGCTTGAATTTTGGAAAACTAGAATTTGTGTAAAAATGAAGTGGAACACAGGAACATTGACAATCGAGGCATTACTTTGAATCATAATGTTACATGGTACAAAATGGTAGAAATGAAAAACAAAAGAATGACATTTCATTCATAGCCAAAAAGTAAATTTCAAGTTCTATCCTAAAATAAAATGTTGTGAGTGATAGGGCATTATAAATATACAAATAAGGAATACCTGCTACTATAACTATTATTCAGATACATGCTTGTACATCTAGTACTAAAGAAGAAGAAACTGGAAAATTTTTATCAAATATTTTAGTCCAAAATTGACCAAACATACAATTAAGATGAGTTAATGATAACTGCTGATAGAAATGTTAAAGTTGGAAATAATGAAGAATGAATAGTAGTTGAAAAATATGGGCTTGGTGACAGAAATGAGGCTTGAAATAGAATGATGGAATCATGTTTTTTCAATAACTTATTCATTGAAAAATACCTTTTTAAAAAACCACAAATGGCAACTTGACACATGGATCTCACCTGATGGTCTGTATATAAATCACATTGACTACAACTGTAGAAGGAATCATTGGAAATGCTCAATATTAGCAGTCAGGACTAGAACAGTGTTGTAATGTGGGTCAAACCATCAATTACTCAAGTGGAAGAAAATTAAAATAGGTCCACAACAACAAAGATAGGATCTTGAATCTATTCCATCTGATTTTCATAATTATGAATAAGTTTGAAGCATTGAATAGTGATGATTGAAAACCAGATGAGTTCTGGGATGACATCAAATTTATTATCCATAAAGACAGCAAAATGGCATTACAAAAACAGAGGAGAAAGGAAAAACACACACACACACACACACACACACCAATAAACAAACCAGAAATGCATGTTAGAAGAGATCCTGAAAACTGCATAAGAGCATTGAGAAGAAAAAACAAAGGGGAAACTTACTGAAGTCAAAGAACTGAACAGAAGATTCCAAAGAGCAGCTTGGAAAGAGAAAGCAAGGTATTATAACGGAATATGCAGAGAGCTGGAATTGAAGAATAAAAAGGAAAAAATTCACTCTGCATTTCTCAAGCTAAGAGATCTGAAAAATATATTTAAGCCTTTAGTCAAAATACTGAATGATGCTATTGGCAAGATATGAATGACCCAGGAATGGGGGGAAAGAAAAAAGATGGAGGGAATGCATAGAGTAACTATTAAAAAAAAAAAGGGAAAAAAAGGGCGTGGGGGAAGCCAGAAAATAAAAACCCTGACTGACTGACTAACACTGACAAATTTCAAGAAGTGCCATACGAGCAAGAGCAAAAGGTAATGAAGGAGGAAGTTAAAACTGCCTTGAAGGCATTGGTAAAAAAAAAATAAAAAATTAATGGGCTACCAATTGACTTATTCCAATTAACAGCATAACCCTAGATGTGCTCACTAGTCTAAGCCAGGACATTTGAAGGATCACTCTCTGGATTGGAAGAAGTCTATATTTGTTCCCATTTTTAAGAAAAGTGATCTAACAGAATGTGGAAAGTATCAAACAAAATCATTACTATCACATGCAAGCAAAATACTGATGAAGATCATTCAATAATGGCTAGAACAGTATATAGATAAAGAAATGCCAGAAGTTCAATCAGGATTTAGAAGGGGCTGTTCTGTATGTTGGACATTTGAATGTCTTTCTCTGTGTAAAGTCTTTCTCTGTGTTTTGCTTATTTTGTAATTGGGCTATAAGTCTTTTTCTTCTGGAGGTCCACAGTATTCTGTAAACTTTTGTTATGAGAACCTTGTCTGAGATGGTATTGCCAAAGGTTTGTTTTCAATCAGCAGGCTTTCTTTCCACCCTACTTGTAAAAACGTTTGATTGAGCACAGATTTAATTTTTAGAAAGTCCCATTCACCAATTTTGTCCTTTCCAGATTTTGCACTTCTGGCTGTATTTGGCAGTTTATTTATACCATAGACAAACAAGGCTTTCTAAGCTTTGTCTCAATTTGTCTCTCATGATCTTGGGATCTTTATGGTTTGGGGCTTTACTCCCTGGTCTCTGATCCACCTTGAGTTTATTTTTGTGTGTGGTGTGAGATATGCATCCTCTTTTAGCTTTCTGCCAGTCCAGCACCATTTGTTGAGATTGCCATTTCCCCATTTAGTAGGTCTTATTTCCTTGTGGAATATCAGTTGACCATAGAAAGATTAGTCTATTTCTAGGTTTCCAATTTTGTTTCATTGGTCTATATGTCTGTCATCATACCAGTATCGTACTGTTTTGGTTACTATCACTGTGTAATAGGTTATGAGGTCAGGGAGTGCTATGCCTCCGACTTCATTTTTATTTTTCAGAAGCATTTTGCCTACTTGAGATTTCTTTTCTCTCCAAATAAACTTTATAATTTCCTTTTTGATAAGAAAAACCTACAACCAAGAGGGAATAGATGAGTGGGACATTTTAAGAGTCAAATTATTATGCACATCAAAAAACTTCTTCAACAAGGTAAAGAGAAAAGTCATAGACTGGCAAAAAATATTTGGTAATAACATATCTGATAAGGGATTTATAGTGTACTCCAACACCTCAATGAGAAAAAGGTAAACAACTGAATAGCAAAATGGACACGGGATATGGATAGATACTTCACCAAAGAAGAAAGAAAAAAAAATACAAAGAAATGTTCAAAATCCCTATCTATCATAGAGATGCAAATAAAAACTATGAGATAATATCTCATCACAGTAATAATAGCAAAAAGTTCAACAGAGCAAACAATAAATGCTGGCAGGTTGTGGAGATACTTGAACCCTTATTCATTGTTAATGGGATTATAAAATGGTACAATCACTATGTAAGGTGCTTTGGTACTTTTTCAGGAGTCAGAAATAGAAATATCATTTGGTCCAGCAACTATATGGGGGTTGGGAGGAGAATAATATAAAAGTGGACACATAATAATCATTGCCTTGGAACAGATGAAAGAAAGAACTGTTTAAAATGAATATATGATTAGGCATTACACATATGACAACAGTCCAGAATAAGAGAGATATCATTGTAAAAAGGACTGGTAGTATAGGGATAGGTAGGTAATTATGCAACAATCACTGAATACTTAAAAAAAAATAGAAGAAGACATGAACTGCGGAAGGTGGGAGGGAGGAATTAGGAGAAAAATGTGCAGCAATGGATGAATAAACAACTAACTGCTCCATAAATGTTTGTTCAAATCACAATTAAAAAAATTCTCCTTAAAAAGGAAATTACTCTGATATCTGTATTAGGATTGTGTTGAATATGTAGATGGCTTTTGATAGGATTGTCATTTTCACAATATTGACTCCTCTTGATAAGCAGGGGACATTCCCATGTATTTAGGTCTTTTATTATGTCTTACATAAATGTTCTTTAGTTTTCTTTGTACAGGTCTTTTATGTCTCTAGTTAGATTCACTCCCAAATATCTAAATTTGTGGTTGGCTATTGTAAATGCTATTGCTTTATTAGGTACCCTTTCTGTGTTTTCTTTGTTATTGTTGAGGAATCCCAATGAGTTTTGGATATTAACCATGTATCCTGCAACCCTACTTAATTGGCCCAATATCTCTAACAGTTTTTTTTTTTTAATTCCTGGAGTTTTCTGTGTACATGATACTATCTGCATATAGTGACAGTTTAACTGCCTCTTTGCCTATCTGGATGGATTTTATCCCCTTCTCTTGTTGCATTGCCTTAGCAAGTACTTCTAATACAATATTTAATAAAAATGATGACAGTTGTCATCCTTGTCTATTCCTTTTGCACCAAGAAAATACTTTCAATCTTTTTCCATTGAGAATTATAGTGACTCTTGGTTTTGTATATATACTTTTCATTATGTTGGGGAAATTATCTTCTGTTCCAATTTTGCTGAGCATCTTAATCAGAAAAGGGTATTGAATTTTGTCAAATACCTTTTCTGTATCAATTGCTAAAATAGTATAGTTCTTGCTATTTTCTTTTGTTAAAGTAGTTTATGTGGTTGATTGTTTTTCTTACATTGAACCATCCTTGCATACCTGTTATAAATCCCACTTGATCAGGATGAACTATTCTTTTTTTCCCCTTATGTTCTTTTCGATTCTATTGGCTAAGATTTTGTTAAGAATTTTTGTGTCTATGTTCATGAGAGATATTTTTCTGTAGTTTTCTTTATTGGTAATATTTTTGCTTGGTTTTAGTATTAGGGTTATGTTTGCTTTATAGAACAACTCTGGGAGTGTTTCTTCTTTTTCTATTTTTGAAATCACTTAAGTAGAATTGATGATAAATCGTCTCTGAATGTTTGTCAGAATTCAACCATGAAACCATCTGGTCCAGCACTTTTTATTTTGTTTGTTTGTTTTGTTAAGTATTCTATTTCTTCTTTGGTGATGAGTCTGTTGAAATGATCTACACCTCTCCATGCCAATATGGATAGAACATTAGTTTCAATGAATTTTTACATTTTCTCAAGGTTTTCAAATATATCAAGAGTACAGATTTGAATAATATTCTGATATTATAGGTTTAATTTTATCTAATTTTGCTGTGATATCACAACTTTTATTAATTGAGCTATTAGTTTATTCTTTTTTTCCCCTTTTGCTAAATTTGCCAATGGTTTGTTGATTTTGTTGACCCTTGTGAAAAAACCAACTCCTGATTTTGGTGACGGTTTCAGTATTACACATATCTTGCTCAGTTATTCTTCTGCTTTCAGAATAGTAGTCTTATTCAGTATTTCTCCTTGTGTTACTGAGTTATTTCATTTAACATAATGGTTTCTTGAATGTCATAAGCTATACAGCACATTATTAAATCCTTGTTCCTTAGTACTGCAGAATATTACATTGTGTAAATTTACCATAATTTCTTAATCCAGTCATTTGTTTATGGATTTTTAGGATGGTTTCATTTTATTTCTGGGAGCTTAGTAATATTAAGCTGCACTGCAATACTGAAGATACACGGTACAAATCAACCAGCTACACTGTGAAAACACGGCCAACCTCCTCTCATATAATTAATTGTTCTGAAAACACAGTGAAGGATAATCTAGGGATCAGTTCTGATTTGATGATACGTAACAACAACAACAACATGCTATAAACATAAAAATGTACATATCTTATTTGTGTCTCACTTCTATTTTTCCTGAGTATATATTTCTAGCATTGGGATACCTGGGATAGAAGGGAATTCTATGTTCATCTTTTTGAGGAAATCTGGCCTAGTTTCAACTGTTGATATTGCACTTCTTCAACGAGTCTTCCCACAGATATGTTGTTGTTATGTGCCATCGAGTCGCCTGCGACTCATAGCAACCCTATGTACAAAAGCCCTAAACTCTGCTCTGTCCTGTGCCAATTGCACTGTCTCCAACACTCCCATCCCGATTATCCCAGTCACTGAATCAATCCACCTCATAGAGGGCCTT
>NW_006400164.1:276805-277975 GCF_000299155.1 Elephantulus edwardii
GTTCTGTGTCAGTCAATTCTTTTTGGCAAAGTGATACTGTGTATTTTCTTCACCTTCTTTTGATGCTTCCTTGATCATTTCAGATTTTTTCCCATAGGATTCTTCAGTATTGCAACTCAAGCCTTGAATTTATTTTCAGTTCTTTGAAGTGACAAATCCTGAGCAAGGTCTGACTTTTTATTGTCAAGTCCCAATAGAATCCACTTTAATATTTTACTTTGAATTCTCGAGTTGTCCTTTGAAACCTTCTGTTCAAATCTTTCACTTCAAAATTTCTTTCTTTTATTTTTATTTTAATTGTAATGTCACAGGGAATTACATGCATTTTAATCATCTTCAGTCAACAATGCTGTAACCACATCATAGCTGAAGTTGATTTAAAACCATCTAAAGAATGACTTCCAGGTTTGAAGAACTTAGAGCTCTGCTAAGACTTCTCAGCTGTTCCCCTGAGAGCAACCCTGAAGGATCCAGCCTTGTCATTAGCTGTAATTTGAGGCCCAAGGTCCTAGACCAAGTGTGATCTCCAGAACTAGATGCCAAACTTTTGAGAGTAGACATCTTCCAGACAAAGTTTATACTTTTCCTTTTTTTTTTAGAAAGAGATTTTTTTAATTGATTTTTTAAATGCAACATATATATTTTTTGGTATGCAATTTTCGGAGTCTATTCTGACACACATTTTGAAGTTTGTTTCCTTCCTTGTTTTGTAAGAATTTTGCTTTTTCAAGAAATGGTATCTATGATCTCTTTTGTATTTTACTATCTGTTCAAAGTATGTGTGCGAATCACAACAAATTATGGCTAACTGTGAGACGAATGAGAGTCCCAGAGCAATTATGTTCATGTGAAAATAATGCTAAGACCAGGAAGTCGTCTTTACAACAGAGAAATGAAACATGGCATTGTTCAAAATCAAGAAAGAAAAGCTTCAGGGATATGTCCTGTCTCCATATCTTTTAAATCTATACGTGGAACAGGTCATGCAGGAGGCTGGAATTTATGAGAAAGAACGTAGCATCAAAATTGGAGGAAGATGCATCAACATCCTGAGTTATGTAAATTAAACAACATTGCTTGCAAAACTGAGGAGGACCTGAAGTCTTTAATATGCATTTCAGCTCAATATCAAGAAAACAAAAATTCTCACCACTAGAACAACAAGCAGTA
>NW_006400164.1:292195-314214 GCF_000299155.1 Elephantulus edwardii
GAAGGGGTCATGGTACTAGGGATATTGTAGCTGATGTTAGATGGATCTTAGCTGAAAGCAGAGAATACCAGAGGAATGTCTTTCAGTGTTTCATTGACTATGCAAAGGCATTTGACTGTGTGGATCATAATAAACTGTGGCTGACTCTGAGATGAATGGGAATCCCAGAACACTTAATCATGCTAGTGCGAAACCTATACTTGGACCGGGAGGCAGTCGTCAGACCAGAGCAAGGGAACACTGCATGGTTCGAAAAAAAAATTCTACAGATATAGTCAGTCTAATTCCTTTATGTTTGTGTATGTGTGTATATCGATATATATTTTATCACATAATCAGAAAAAATTGACATGATGATGGAAATAAGACTGGGAATAGAATGATAGAATTCTGCACAAACAATGAATAATTGTAAATGCCTTTTATTAAAAAAACACACAATAAAAACAGGCTACATATGGATTATACCTGATAGTATGCACAGGAATCGAATTGATTATATCTTGGGCAGGAATCTTGGAGAAGTTCAGGAAAAGTGGTGAAAACTAGGTCAGGTGTTGATTGCAGTACAGAACATTTACTATTTATATGAAAATTAAAACTTAAACTAAAAAAGGTCAAATCAAATACATAGGAATCAAAATTTCATCTTTAGTCTACTTGACCTGAATTTAAAGACCAAGTCAGGAACAGGTTATAGACCTTGAACACTAATGAACAAAGACCAGAAAAGCTGTGGGAAAATATCAATAATATAATTCATGATGGATGTATAAGATCATTACAAAGATGGAAGAAGAAGAAAACACCAAATAGATATCAGAAGAGACTCTGAATATTGCACTGAAATTCCAAGAAGCCAAAGCAAAGGGAGGAAATCATGAAGTTAAGGACCTGAATAGAAGATATCAAAGGACAGTTAGAGAAGACAAAGAATGAAAACCCAAAATCTCTGTAAATGTTCATTAAAACTAATAAAATTTAATAATAAAAAAAATAAAAGAAAAAGGTTAATTTTAGTACTTGCAATTTAAAAAAAGAGAGAAGACAATGCCAAGTATTATAACAAAATACAAAATTAGCTGGAGTTGGAAAATCAAAAGGGCCTAACTCATTCAGCATTTCTTAAGCTGAAGGAAGTAAAGAATAAATTCAAGCCATGAGTTGCCATATTTAAGGATACTATGGACAGAATATTGAATTTTCTAGCATGTGTTAAAAGAAGATGGAAGGAATATACAGTCACCGTACCAAAAAAAAAAAAAAAAATTGGCTGACCCAGAAGAATTTCAAGAAACAACCATATGTATGATCAAGAGACAATGGTGATGAAGGAGGTCGTTTAGGATGCTCTGAAGAATTTGGCAAAAATAAAGCTCCAGAAATTGATGGAACACTCATTGAAAAATTTAAACAAACATATACTACCCTGGACGTACTCATCAAGTTTGACCAAGAAATCTGGAGGACAACTACCTGGGCCACTGACTGGAAGAGATCCATATTTATTCTCATTAACCAAAAAATGACCCAGCAGAGTGTGGAAATTATTGAACAATATCACTAATATCATACCCAAGCAAAATCTTGCTGAAGATTATCCAAAAAATGACTGGAATAGTAGACTAACAGAGAACTATAAAAAATGCAAGCTGGGTTTAGAAGAGGCCATACCACTAGAGACATTAATCACCAACATCAGATGTATCTTGGCAGAAAGGAGAGTATCAAAGGAACGTCTATCAGTGTTTCATTGACTATGTAGATGAATTTTGATCACAACAGATTATGTCTAACCTTGAGCAAAATCAGAATCCCAGAAAACTTGATTGTGCCATGCAAAACCTATACTCGGACCAGGATACAGTTGTCAGAACAGAGCAAGGAAACACTGAACGGTTCAAAACCAGGAAAGTGGTGTATCAGAGATGCATCCTGTCTTCACTCACTTTCATAATGCACAGAACAGATCTTTTGGGAGGCTGACCTTTATGAGGAGGAATGTGACATTAATATTGAAGGAAGACTCATCAACATCCTACCTTATGCAGATGATACAACTTTGCTTGATGAAACTGAGAATGTAAAATATCTGTTATATAAGGTCAAGGACTCTAATCGTCAATATGGTTTGAAGCTGAACATCAAGAAGACAAAGATTCTCACCACCGGGCCAACTGGCAGTGCAATGATGGATGGAGAAGTGATTGAAGTTACAAACAATTACAGCTGATTGCCTCCACAATCAAAACTCTTGGCAACAACAGTCAGGAAATCAAAATATAAATTGTACTTGAAACTTCCCAGAGAACTGAGAAGCAATGATGTATTTTAGAGACTAAGGTTTGCCTGATCCAGGCCATGGTATTTGTAAATATTTGCTATACATCAGAGAGTTGACAATGACTAAGGATAACAGAAAAACAATTGATACCTTTGAGCTGTGGTGCTGGAGAACAGTCTTAAACATACCATAGACCACTAAGAAAGCAAATTTATCTGTCTTGGAGAGGGTGAAATCATGTTTGTCCTTGGAGGCTGAAACTTTGAGGCTCTATCTCATATACTTTGTACACGTGATCAGGAGGGACTGGTCCTAGGTGGAGGACATCATGCTCAGATAGGTGGAGGGACAGCGCAGGAGAGGAAGACTCCAAATGAGGCAGATTGATGGAGTATTTGGGACAATGCTAGTGTTGGAGCAAGTGAGACTGAGTCAGGACAGGGTATGTTTCAGAGCTGTTGTACATAAGATTGCTATGAGTCACAGGTGACTCAATGGCACACAGCAACAGAAATATTAAAAAAAAATAATTACTTTGGGCATGTTGCAAGGAGTGATCAGTCCTTGAAGAGGGACATCATGCTTGGAAGGGTGGAGGGACAGAGAAAGAAAGGAAGACCATCAATGAGATGGATTGATTCAATGATTTGAGGTAATGAGGGTAGATGTGTTACAGACAGTAAAGTTGGCACAGGAAAGAGCAGGTGTTAGGTCTATTGTACTTAAGATTGCTGTGAGTCACAAGTGACTTGACAACATATAACAATGACATCATGGCTTATTCATTGTATGTCACATAAATTCATATTTATGTTATAAAAAATTGTAAATATATGACATAAGTATGATGAGGGTTGTGTGATAAAAGGTGATTATAAAATACCCTAGTTAACTATAGAAAGAATAACTGTTTAAGTAAATGAGAAGAACTAAGTGAATTAGAATTGATAGTTGAATAAAATCAATATTTTTAATTTTTTAAACGTTAAATTTAAGATGTATGTGAAATTTCCAGGTTGATAATTAATAATTAACATTTTTAAATGTTAGTCTATATTTGTAAATAATGTTATAGCTTATAGATGAAAATTTCATGGTCTCAACATATTAAATGGAAATAAGGGATGAGCTAGGAAATGTATACAAAAACAGATATAAAAAATGTGGGACACAGTTTTAACTTCACCATTAGACATAAAGAAAAGAAGTTAAAAAGGAATAATCAGAGGGGTCAACGAAATAAAAGATGATTCAAGAAATGCCTTTGAAGCTCGACGTGAGGAAAAGGATGAGATCATGACTGTTAAATATTCCTAAGAAGTTCAACATAATGATGACGTTCCTCTCTAATTCTGACAGTCCCAATATACCAATATTCTTTGCTTCAATAGTTAGTTATTTTAAGTTAAATTAATGATCACAGTAGTGTCCATATTTCTAAGAGGAAAATTTCTTAAAGTAGAAAGATTAATTGAGTTAATTATGTGATAGCCAGTGAAACCATTTAGCTGGGGAACTGTTCCAAAAATTTTAAAGATAACAGATACTAAAATTCTTTCATTGAGATATTTGTTAGATTTTTTTTAACTTAGTAAGTATTACCGTATTTATTGAAATATGTTGTTGCTGTTACATGCCATTGAGTCGCTTGTGACTCATAAAGAGTGTGTATGTACAGCAGCTCTGAACCCTACTTTATCCTGGACAAACATTATTGTCTCTGACACACCTACCGTGTTACCTCAGTCACTGAGTCAATCCATCTCATCAAGGGTCTTCCTCTCTTGCATTGTCCCTCAACCCTCCCAAGCATGATGTCCCTTTCCAAGGACTGGTCATTTATTGCAACATATCCAAAATATGTCAGACAGAGCTGCTGAATCCTTGCCTCCAAAGGGCAGCTGGTTTTAATCCTCTCCAGGATGAATCTGTTTGTTCTCCTAGCAGTCTATAGTATATTCAGTGCTCTTCTCCTGCACCACAACTTAGAAAGATGGGTTCTTCTTCTATCAACCCTTGTCATTGTCCAGCTTTCTGAGGCATAGCAAAGAGCATAGCCCAGATGAGGTGCACCTTAGTCTCTGGACTGACATCATTGCTCTTCAGTACTCTGGAGAGATCCCTAACAACAGATTTTCCTAAAGCAATTAGTCTTTTAAATGTTTGTCCCATAGGAATAGATATTATTTTTATTAATTGGTCTTCAGGTCACATTCCATACAAATCACGTAAAATTGCAAAAAAGATTTGAGATACACTAAAATATAGTTCTTTTCATTTGATTTCTGATTCAGCTGTTGCTGTCGTCATTGTTGTTATGTGCCATTGAATCTCTGCAACTCAGCAACCAACAGCTCTAAATCCTGCCCTGTCTTAATCCAGTCTCACATATCCTGGCACACCTACAAACATTGTTTTAGTTACCTTATTAATCCATTTCATCTGGGATCTTCCTCTCATGCACTGTCCCTCCACCCCTCCGAGCATGATATCCTTCTCCAAGTATTGGTCTGTCCTGGGCAGACGCCCAAAGTATGTGAAACACAGCTTCAAAATTCTAGCCTCCAAGGAGAAATTTGCTTTCACCATCTCAAAGACAGACATTTGTTTTCTTAGCAGTCCGTGGTATTGTTCAAGACTCTTTTCCAGCACCACTAATCAAAGGTATCAACTCCCTCATTCTTACTTATTATCCAGCTCTCTGATGCATAGCAAGTACTTGTGAAGACCATAAACTGGATCAGGCACATCTAAGGCTTTAGACTGACATCGTCATTTCTCAGTACTCTGGAAAGTCCTGACAGCAGATTTACCTAATGCATTTTTTTTAATTTCCTGCCTGTTTATGCCAAGAGTGTTGATTGTGGATTCAAGCAAGCTCTGTTAACCCCAATCTTTTCTCCATCCATCACTTTGCTGTAAATTGTAAGAATCTTAGTCTTCTTGATATTAAGTTTCAATCCATATTGAAGACTACAGTCCTTGACCTTTTACAGCAAGTGCCTCAGGTCCGCCTCAGTTTCAATAATCAAGGTTTTGTCATCTGTATAATGCAGGTTGTTGATGAGTCTTCCTCCAATATTGGTGCCACATTCCTCCTCATAAAGTGGCCTAATATTTTTCCTAATAATATCTGTTTATTAAAATAATAATTGTCATTAAATCTATTAGGATGATATTTAAGAAGAAAAATAACAGTAGCAATATATAGGGTCGCTATGAATCGCAAGCGACTTGATGGTACATAACAACAACAACATATATAATCCATTTCAGAGTTTCTTCTGATATGCAACTTTGTCTTCTCTTCCTCTTTTTTCTTTGTGATGACCTTTTACATTCTTCCTGGATGATATTCTTTACATCCTCCCACAGCTCATCTGTTCTTCACTCATTAGTGTTCAAGCCCTCAAACTTGTTCCTGGGATGGTTTTGAAATTCAGGTGGGTGAGACCAGGCTGCTCCTTGGAGGCCAGGATTTTGAAGCTTGTCTGATGTATTTTGGACATGTTTCAAGGTAGGGATAGTCCTTGGAGAGGGACATCATGCTTTGGAGTGTGGAGGGACAGTGCAGAAAAGGAAGACCCTTAATGAGGTAGATTGATTCAGTGACTGGGGTAATGGGAGTAGGTGTGTCAGAGACAATAAGATTGACTCAGGATAGAACAGATTTTAGGGCTGTTGTACATAGGGTTTCTATGAGTTTCAGGTGATTCAATAGCACATAACACCAGCAATAACATATATAATCACTTTATAAACAAGGTGCAATTTATAGAAATGATGTAAGAGTAACATAAAGCTCTCTTTGGTGTTGAAAATATCCATAGCAAAACATATATCAATCAACAATCTCCTCATGTGCAATTCAGTGACATTTATTCCACTCTTTTAATTTTTCATTTTCACCCTCCTTTTCCAAATTGTTATTCTTCCACTGACATAAATGTTTCCTGACTAGTCTTTTGTGTGGTTATTGTTAATATGATCACATATAAATAATATCAGCAGAACATAAAGCTTAAGGCAAGTACTCTTCCATAGTGAAGATAAAAGTCATTTTGTGTGTGTGTGTGTCAAAACTACCAAGAATGTTTTTTTATTTAAGATTTATAAACACTTCAGGGCAATCATTTCAAGAGTTACTGCAGACTTAGAACTCTCTTAACCAGTTATATTCTACAAAATAAATCAATAGTATAACAATTTCAGTGAATAATGTTTTAAAAAATTGCCAGCTATGATATAGATTGCCATTTTGCTGATTGCACAAATACGTTACATTCTAATACCACTCTACTGTCTCCATAGACAGTAGTGGATATGATAGCTATTAATATAGAAAAAAGCATGTACCTTGTTGTTAGTTGTTGCCAAGTAGAGTGCAAGTCATACTGACACTAGGAGCAACAGATATGAATCCTGCCCTATCTTTGCCCTTCCTCACATCTCTTAACAGGCTAGAGTCCATTGATGCAGTCACTGTGTCAATCTACCCATTTGAGAGCCTACTTCTCCTTCCTTTCCTTTGACAACCCTTTCTGAGCAACATGTTCTTTTCCAAGGAATATCCCCTCCCACCAAAATGCCTGAAGTTTGTGAGATGAGGCCTCATCGTCTTTGCCTCCAAAGAACACTTTGACTGCACCCTCTCTGAGATATATGTTTGTTCTTTTGGCTGTCTATGGAATGCTTAGCACTCTTCTCTGAAGAGCTTCTAATACACAGAAGGTACTTACCTTAGAGGTGGCTAATTGTCTCTTGAATGGAACCATTATTTTCTCTAAATTGGGCAAAAAAGATATTAATTCTTTATATCAGTAATTCTAGAATAGCTTTCAAGAAAGGTTGGCATACACTGAAAGGGACAAGGAGAAGTACTCATTGCTTATACTTTCTTTTATTTTCTCTTTCTCCTTTATTATTCTACGACTCTACTCTCATTACATACACATTAATAGTCACATGTTGTTGATTGCCTTCGAGTCAAGCATGACTCATAGCAACCCTATGAACAAAAGGCCTGAAACCTTTCTATAGCTATCTGCATTCCTTAAAGTTCATAGAATTTCCAGAGCCTTTTTATTTCCAAATCTGTCTTAAATGGGGAGCTCACCAAAACACTGTCTATTTTGAGTAACTGTTACAGCATTTGACACATCAATGGCACAAGGTGCAGCATCATAGCAACCCTAGGTTAACTTAGTACAGCATATTCACAGAAGAGTGCTGTACCACAATGAAGAGTGTTCCTCCAACATATGAAAATATGGAATACTTCATGAATTTGTGTGTCATCCTTATGCAGAGGTCATGCTAATCTTCTCTGTATTACTCAAATTTTAGTATATGTGCTGCTGAAGCAAGCATAACAGTAACATAGTATTATTTGGTTTGTATTAATCCTGGGAGAGAGAAGCTGCAGGGGTCCTACCAAGAAACAAGAGAGACATGCACAAACACCATTGTACCCTTTATAACTTGTGGAGTTCAACTTGGGGAAATATTGGCTTTTGAAGATAGTTGATGTTCTATCCAGTTCTGCTTTGTTTATTCTTTCAGTGATCACACAATTAGCACAGTCTTGCCCGTGATTGTTTACAAAGGTTGTTCATTGTAAGAACTGGTGTACATAGCACATATACTTTTAAATGTTCTACTATGTTTTCCTTATTCTGTTCATGAATGTCATGCACTGGTGGTCTGATGACCTACTGGGAAGCACTGAGTGGCCCATTGGCAAAACAAAACAAAACAAAACAAAACAAAAACCAATTAAAAAAATGTGCTACAAACCCCAAAGGCATGTGATTCGAATCCACCAGTTGCTCTGTGGGAGAAGAACGGGCAATCTCCTCCTGTACAACCAACTGTATCTGAAAACCCATCAGAGGTATGGCTATGGGTCAGTATCAACTCAATGGTACACAAAAATAACAAATAAGATTTTCCTTATTCTGTCAATGAATGTCATGCAGGCTGAGTTCATATCTGTTAATCTTAGCACTTAGCACCACATTTTTATTTAGAAATCTTTGAGCAAAGATTTGTTAGAGAAAGACATTAAAAAAAAAACTAATGAATTCACAGTTCTTTGCAGGTTTTAGTATATGCTATTTAAATGATTCACTTGAGACTATATGCATAAAGCCCTTTGAAGGCAGCTGCTTTTGTTCACATTAAGGATGGATAGATTAGTCACAATTTTAAATTAAAGTGAATTTATAGGTGTATACAGAGATAAACATACTCAATAAGAAGGGGAAAAAGAAGGAACAAGGAAAAATGGGTAAGGAAGGGGAGCTTAGAGGAGGAAGAGAAGCAGAAGAGGGGGAAAAAAAGGTTTACAACTTATTTTTGTACTTCTGTTTTCCCATATGATTGGTTTGCTAAAATAAAACAAAAAAACAAACAAACAAAAAGACCAAATACCCAAAAAACAAACATGAAACATTACTGACCATTCATCTTCATGTTGTTGTTGTTGTTGTTGTTATGTGCCCTGTCAAGTCACCTGCGACTCATAGTGACCCTATGTGCGAAAGCCCTAAACCCTACTCTATCCTGTGCCAATCTTAATGTCGCCAACATACCTATATCCATTACCCCAGTCACTGAATCTATTTACCTCATCAAGGATCTTCCTCTCCTGCGCTGTCTTTCCACCCTCCTAAACATGATGTCCCTCTCCAAGGACTGAATCTGCCTTGCAACATGTCCAAATATGTCAGACAAAGCTTCAGAATCTTTGTCTCAAAGGATCAGCCTGGTGTCACCCTCTCTAGGATGAACTTGTTTGTTCTCCTAGAAGTCAATGGTGTATTCAATACTATTTATTCTCCAGCACCACAGCTCAAAGTTGTTATTATCATTGTGTAAGTTGAAATTTATACTAATAAAAAGTACATCACTCCAGTAACTACTTAGAATGTGAAATAGTACAACTATATCTATGTCTTCTGATATCAGATGAATCTTTAATGGAATCAGAGAATAAAGAAAAAGTAAAATTCCAGAACATTTAATCATGCTCAATGTGCTCATACACAACTTATTAATTTTGTTCATATGAAACCTATACCTTTGCCTAAAAGCTCTTGTCCAAACAGAGCAAGGAAATACTGCATGGCTTAAAATCATGAAATATGTGTATTAAGGTTGTACCTTTCATCCATAACTGTTCAATCTGTATAGAGAAAATCATCTGAGAAACTGAACATTATGAAGCAGAATATGGGATCAAAATCGAAAGAGGATTCAGCAAAAACCTTTGTTATGCAGATCACATAACCTTGCTTACTGAAAATGAAGAGACTTAAAAGGAATGGCTATCTGTGTTTAATTGACTATGCAAAGGCATTTGACTGTGTGGATCACTACAAACTGTGGCTGACTTTGATAAGAATGGGAATCCTAGAACCCTTGATTGTGCTTATGCAAAACTTATACTTGGACCAGGGGTAGTCATCAGAATAGATCAAGGAAACACTGAATGATTCAAAATTGAGAAGGGTGTGCATCAAGGATGTGTCGTATCTCCATATCTTTCCAATCTATATTCAGAATAGATTATACGGGCAGCTGGGCTCTATAAGAAGTATGGCAAGAGGTAGACTCATCAACAATCTTGTTATCCAGATGACCCAACACTGTTTGCCACACTGAAGAGGACCTAAAGCTCTCTCTGCAGAAGGTCAAGGACTGCATTCTTCAATATGGATTGAAGCTGAACATCAAGAAAACAAAGATTCTCACCACTGGGTTTATTGGCATCATGATAGAAGGTGAAGAGATTGAGATTATTCACAGCTTCAGTTTTTTGGCTCTTCAATTAACCCTCTTGGTACCAGCAGCTAAAAAGATTAAAAGATGAATTGCACTGGGAAAGTCTGCTGTCAGAGACCTCTCCAAGATATTGAGGAGTAATGACGTTAGTCTGGAGACTAAGGTGTACCTGACACAAGCCATGTGTTTTGCCATTACTTGCTATGTATCAAGAGAGCTGGACAATGACTAGGGATGATAGGAGGAAAATTGATGCATTTGAGCTTTGGTGCTAGAGAAGAGTATTGAATATACCACGTACTGCGAGGAGAACAAACGAGAAAAGGGTGAAGCCAGGCTGCTCCTTGGAGGCAAGGATTCTGAATCTCCATCTGACATACTTTGGACATGTTGCAAGGTTGGATAAGTCCTTGGAGAAGGAGATCATGCTTGCAAGGGTGAAGAGAGAGCACAGGAGAGGAAGACCCTCAATGAGATGAATTGATTCCATCACTGGGATAATGGAGATAGGTGTGTCAGAGACAATAAAGTTGGCAAGAAATAGATCAGTGTTTAGGGCTGTTGTACATAGGGTCACTATGAGTCAGAAGCGACTCGACAGCACATAACAACAACAACATACATAAACAAACTTGCTATTGTGTTGAAACTTATTCAAAGCTGGCTTTCTAGTGACTTCTCTGAGGCTGCAGAGTACCACTATAGTAGTGGTAAAAGATAGCAAGTCTTTTGTTGAAAAACCATGAACTTGTAAACATTACACAACATGGGTGAACCTGGAAGACATTATGCTGAATGAAATATCTCAATCACAAAAGAACAAATACTGTATAACCTCACTACTGTAAATAAGATTGGGGGGGGTATTGAGAGAGAATAGAAAAAGAGTGCACAGACATGAACGTTGCACTGGAACAGATGAAGGAAACACTTTCTGAAAGGAAAATATGATTAAGCATTGTAGGTAAAACAATAATCTGAAACAAGAGATGTGTTCCAAGACAGGTTGGGAAGGGATGGAAAGGATGAAAAATGTTCAAGAATGAATGAAGTGAAATAATGAAAACAAAAGAAAAGATATTTTTTTAACAAAGAAAAGAGAGACTCAAAAGATGGGAGTTGTGAACCTTGTGAGAGGAGTATAGACACAGTACACTCTGGGACACTTAATTGTTAAGTATGGCATTTTCTGGTTCCACTACAATACCTGCACCTTCTGCTGTGGTGGGTAACTTCATTGACCGTTGGCAAATAGGTCAATTGCTGGTGTGTCCTGCTTGGCTCCATGAGCTGCTCCTTTGTTTCATTTCCTGGTTCATCTCAAGGCTTTCATCACCATCTTCCCATCATCTTCATCTTGTTCTTTTACTGATACCCAGCAGCCAGGAAACAAAAAGACGAATTGCATTTAGAAAGTCTGCTATCAGAGACCTCTTCAAAGTACTGAAGAGTAACAATGTCAGTCTGGAGACTAAGGTTCACCTGATCCAGGCCATGATCTTTGCAATTACTTGTTACACATCTGAAAGCTGGACTAGGGATGATAGAAGAATTGATGCCTTTGAGTGGTGGTGCTGGAGAAGAGGATTGAATATATCATAGACTGCTGTTGTTGTTGTTGTTAAGTGCCATTGAGTCTCAGGCGACTCATAGCGACCCTGTGAAGGAGAGTCCTCAATGCTTGGGTGCCTTTAATCCTCTCTCCAGGTGCATAGGGTTTCTGGAGGCAAGCTATTATGGAAGTGGATGCCACTCCTCCTTCCACGCTTGTTTTAATCGGGGAGCTTCACCCCACTCTCACTCCGCATTGTAGCCAACCATAAACGCATTTGACACATCTGTGTCAAGGTGTTCAGCCTCACAGCAACCACAAGAGACCGCAGGATGGCAACTTGTAAACCAGAGCTATACGACCTTGAGGAATGTCTGAATGAAAACAATGAAAGAATGGCCCAGGGGCCCTTTTGGGCTTGAAGCCGCTGTTGCTTTCAACCCAAGGCCAAGCGTGGCTTCCCTGGCTCCTGGAGGCAGAGTCGCCTTTCTCCAGAGACCACCACAACACAACACAACTCCCAAGTACACAGCACCATGCTCTCTGGCCAAAGGATCACAGCCACCCTAGGTGGAGCAAACCTGGGGGATTATGGCCATCTCCTAGACTGCTAGAAAAACAATTAATTTTGTCCTGGAGAGGGTGAGACCAGGCTGATCCTTGGAGACAAGGATTCTGGAGCTTCATCTGACTTACTTTGGACATATAGCAAGGCAGGACTGGTCTTTGGAGAGGGACATCATGCTTGGGACAGTGGAGGGACAGTGCAGGAGAGGAAGACCCTCAATGAGATGGATCGATTCAGTGACTGGAATAATGATGGTAGGTGTGTTGGAGACGATAAGATTGGCACAGGATGGAGCAGGTTTTAGTGCTGTTGTACATAGAGTAACTACGAATTGCAGGCAACTAGATGGCACATAACAACAGCAAGCAACATCAATGTCTCACCATTTATTTAATTTGCATCAATTTGGAGATCAAATTTGTATCATTAAAGTGCAAAAACTGGAACAGAAGTGGAGAACTCATAGGATTTATAAGTACCAGAGCTTGGGAGCTCTGGTGGCCTAGTGATAAGGAGTTGTGCTGCTAACCCAAAGGAACACAATTTGAATCTCTCAGCTTCTCCATGGATGGAAAAGAAATAATCCTTTCCCATGAAATTTACATCCCCTGAAAATCCAACAGAGTCAACTATGAGTTGGCTACAACTCAATGGTACACAGCAGCAACAGAAGTAATAGGAATGATGATCACAAAGATTTTTGTGTTATTTATACATAGCATGATGATTTTCCTTCTTTTCTGGAGAATAATAGCAAGGAGTTGGAAACAACCTAGATGCCCATCAACTAATGAATGGCTAGAGAAGCTGTGGTATATTCACACAATGGAAAACTATGCTACATTGAAAAACAAGGAACTCATGCAATATTCTTCAAATGGGTTACCCTAGAGGACATTATGCTGAGTGAAATATCTCAGTCATAAAAGGACAAATACTGCATAGTGCCACTGTTGTAGAACAGGACTAACATGAGGGTTGATTTGAGACTGAGAAAAATTGGATAAATTATGTAGACTATATTGAAAAAGATGAGGGAGAGAACAGTTTAAAGAGGATATATGATGGGGTATTATGGTCATGACAAGAGTCCAGAATGAAGGCTGCATAGTGGAGTGTACTGCGGGAGAGGGTAATTGAATACCAATGAAATAATTTTATTTATTTTTTTTTACTTTTCAAAGAGAAGAGTGAACTAGGTGGGGAGGGGTGGGCAGGAAGACAAATAAAACAATGAATGAATGGAAATGTGAAATCTCTGTAAACGTTCATTGAAAATAATAAAATTTAAAAAAAATTGGAAGAACTTTAGAGACCCTAATCCACAACATCCTGGAAAATCTACGACCAGGAGGGGACAAAACAGTTGAATAGGACCTTATGAGATTTAAATCCCTATGCACATACCAAAACTTCTCCAACAGGATAAAAAGGGAAGCCACAGATTGGGCAAAAAAATATTTGGTAATGACATGACTGACAAGGGACTTAACATTTAGAATTTGTAAAATACTCAAACACTACAACAAGAAAAAGGTAAATAACTTGATTAAAAATGCACACAAGATATAAAGAGACACTTCACCAAAGAAAACACTTAGATGGCCAACAAACACATGAAGAAATGTTCAAATTCCCTAGCTCTAAGAGAGATGCAAATCAAAACAACTATGAGACATCAACTCATCCCAATAAGAAAAGCAAAATTTAACAGAACAGCATACATCAAATGCTGGTGCGGCTGTGGAGAAATGGGAACCCTTATTCACTGTTAGTGGAAATGTAAAATGGTGCAACCAGTATGGAAAGCTGTATGGTGTTTTCTCAAAAAGATGCAAATAGAAATACCATTTGATACAGCAATTCCACTACTGGGAATTTACCCTAAAGAAACCTTAACTGTCAGTCAAGCAGATATATACATATCCATGTTTACTGCAGCTTTGTGATAGCAGAGAGTTGGAAACAACCCAAGTGCCATCAACAAACGAATGGAAAGTGAAGCTCTGGTATATTCACACAGTGGAATACTATGAAGCATTGAAAAACAAGGAACTCATGCAATATTATGCAAAATGGATGATGCTGGAGGACATCATGCTGAGGAAAATATCTCAATCACAAAAGGGCAAATATTGCTTAGGGCCACTGTTGTAGAACAGGACTGGCACTGGGGTTGAGGGAAGACAGAAAAAGAGGGGAGGAATGATGTATATTGCCTTCAAACAGATGAGGGAGAGAACTGTTTAAAAGAGATATATGATTGAGTATTATTGCCATTACAGAAGTCCAAAATTAAAGCTTCATAATGGAGTGGACTTGAGGGGAGGGATTGCATAACAATGAGTTTTTCTTTTACATTTCAAGGAGAAGAGTGAATTGGGGGGAGGGGTGGGCAAGGAAAAAAGTGCAAGAATGAATGACTGGAAAGCCTACGTCTCTGTAAATTTTCACTAAAATTAAGTTAAAATATGATAGCACTTGATTTTCTTAATTCTAAAATCACATGTTGACTGTCTTTCTCAAAATTTCATCATCTTTTTTGAAAAAGGTTAGAACAAAATACATAGTTTGAAGTAACAGGAATCAATATTTTATGTAGCATTTTCCAAAATTTGAAGTAAAGCCTAGGTAAATGGAAAAAATAGAGTAATATTCTATTATGTTTATTATGTTTTATCTTTTTCCTTGGTGGCTCTAAATGAAATCCTATTTAATTTAATGACATTTAAGACTTTATTTTATATTTTTCTTATATTTTTGTCCATGTGTTTGTAGTGTTGTGGATTTATTGTTCCAAATGGCTTTCTTAGGCTATTGTATTTTTTGGTTTGTTTTTGTTTTTGTTTTAACTTTCACATCCTTATTGGATGCAGATATCCATATAAGGTGTATAGACTTCTCACGATGAGACTGGCTGATTTTACCATTATTTCATGATTCAACTAAGCAGACTTAGAGGCAGGAAATGGGACTCTTGCTTTTAACAAAAAAGAATTTTACATTTGTCCATCTGGAACAGAGACAACTTTACTTTTTAGATTAGGACCCTGATGAGACTATCAGCAGCAACAGCTAAGAACCAGATGTGAAACAGAGCTAACTAGTATTTTGATCCTTGTCTCAAAGTGAAATAGAGTGAACCAATTATGTGACTGTTTCCTCAATATAAAATAGAGCTGACTCACTAGTGTCTCACATGATAAGTGAAGCCAGAAACTTTTGTTAAAGCTTGTTAGAGGATTGAGGTGGAGAATTGTTGTTATGTACCATCAAGTTTGAACTCACTTATAGCTAACCCTCTCACATTATTTTCAGAGGCAATCAATTATATTGGAGGAGATTTCTCATCTTCCCACTGCAGAGTGAATGGTGAATTCCAAAGGCTTACCTTTGAGTTACCGTAGGTCAACCTCTTCCTACTAGGTCTCAAGAAGATAAAAGATCTATGTACCCTAAAGGCACAAGTCTAAGTGTCAAAAGGCCAGGAGCAGTTTTGAGAACCTATTCTGAAGGCTTTCAATAAGATGGATTGACTCAATCACTGAGGTTATGGGGGTAAACGTATCAGAGGCAATAAGGTTGGCTCAGGATATCAGAGCTGCTATACGTAGGATCTCTGTGAGTTTCAAGTGACTTGATGGTACATCATAACAACATTCTGATTGAAGAATGGCACTGTTTCCAGCTTGAGTAGTATTCTGTTAAATTACCTAATAAATCCCGAAATTGTGAAGGTGGTTCAGTGGCAATTACAAAGGATCGGTAGATCTATTAGCAGAACAGAAAGAACCTTGAGAAGAATGAGTGTTGTTAAAAGGAAGTCTGTTGGGAGTGTGGAACATGTCTAACCTAATACGAATCAGTTTTATGCATGGTTGTTATAGATGGGGACTGTTCTCCCATGAGTTGTTGTTGTTTTTTTTGTTTTTTGTTGTTATGTGCCGTCGAATCACCTGGAACTCATAGCAACCCTATGTACAGCAGCCCTAAACCTTGTTGTATCCATTGTCAATCTTATTGTCTCCACGACACACATATCCCCATTACCCAGTGATCGAATCAATCTCTCTCATCGAGGGTCTTTGTCTCCTGCACTGTCTCTCCACCCTCCCAAGCATGACGTCCCTCTCCAGGGACTGATCTTGCCTCACAACATGTCCAAACTATGTTAGATGGAGCTTCAGAATCTTTGCTTCCAAGAGGTAGCCTGGATTCATCCTTTCCAGCACAAATTAGCTTGTTTTCCTAGCAGTCCATGAAATTAGATGCATCTGCCCACCATGCTGTCTACACTCTTTTCAAATATTTAAGAACACAGAGTTGTTGTAATAACAACCTTTATCAGATGAACTCACAAACATTTTGAAATTAAACTTTAAAATAATATATGCTTTGGAGATATTTTCTAATAAAGCTTTTGGAAATAGTAATGATCTTTGGTAAACTATTTCATTAAGTATTTACATATTTCAATAATTACCTCAGATTTACTAAAGTTTTCTTTTCATTCTTTGATTTGCATACTTTATTAATATATTATAGCAAGTTATCAGGGTTTTTTTAGTTGTTGTGTACCACTGAATCAGAACCCACACATTGCTGACCCTTCTGGTGGGTTTTCAATGGGAGTTATTTGCAAGGGAGGAGACTATCCATCCTTCTTCCGCAGAGTAGCATATGGATCCAAACCGTATGCCCTACGGTCTTCAGCACAGTTTCTTGTCAATAGCCCACCAGAGCAGTATATTATTTTGTCTTTTAAAAATAACTATTTCAAAGGAAAACACAGGAAGCTAAAAATTACTTAAAGTGTAAACTGTTAGGTTACTGATCCAAGATCAACCTCAGACATTCATTCTTTTACTGCTCAGTTGCAATAACCTTAAATCACCTCACATATGGAATTTCACCTTCGACAGCCAGTGAGCTGTGAACTTTCTCCATGCATCACAATTACTTGAACACCTGTACCAGATTTCTTAGTGATGATGCACTGTGATAACACTGTTAACTGTTAAATAGCTTTTAGAATCTCTCCTTTCTTCCTTGGAATGTGATTTAATACTAATGTAGTATTGCTCTCTATTTAAGAAACTTTCAAGATTCAGAGAAAATGTCAACTTATTTAATTTTATTTATTTTTCTAGAATAGATAATTCTCCAAAATATATGTATCTAAGTTCATAAATAGATGTTTCTTCTGGTTTCTTCTCAACTACACATCTGCTTCTGTGTAGCATGCTGTATGTACCACTCTAAATAAAACATTTATATCTATATCTGTTTTGCACAACTTTTTAAAAAAATGTATTTGAACATTTTCATTTTTAACCTTTATTAGGGTGAGGCTAAAGCAGAGTAAAATTAAAGAATAAGTAAGTCTTTAAAACAATGCATTATATTTGTATTTCCTACTTAAATATATGTGATAACAGCTAAAATGCAGTGCTATCTCTCTTCCTAGTCTTTGCACAACAGCAGAAAAAACACATTGCCTAGTTCTATACCATCCTCATAATTGCTGCATTGTTGCATTCCATATTTGTAACCACTCTGCTAATTTATCTCTTTTAATCTTCGTATGTTCTATTCTCAGCTTTACTAAAGAGCCTCTTCAGAATCCAGTTTGAATTCTTGACAGTTTCCTGTAATGTGCTGTTTCAACCTTTTTAAAGTTATCTTCAGCAAGATTTCACTTGAAAGTGATATTATCATTATTATATTTTGACACTTCGCATGCTCTGTTGGATCATCTCTTTTGGAATGTGAACAAGTTTGGATCTCTTCCACTTAGTTGACCAGGTAGCTAGTTAGCTGCCTTCTAAACTTCTTGGGATAGGCTAGTGAATTCAAGCAATTTCTTGAAACACCTGGACTAGCATTTCTTCAATTTCTGGAACCTTATTTTTTGCTAATGTCCTCAGTGAACCTTCAACTTCTTACTTTAGTATCATTGATAATTTTTATTATGTTATTTTCTAAAATGGTTCCATGTCACCATTTCATTTTGGTACAAGGATTCTTTGTAGTCCTTCAATTATCTGTAGTCCTTTGATATTTCATGCTTTCTGCAAATTTTAGAATTTTCACAATAGAATTGTTCGATATTTGTTTGCAACATTTCAATAAAGCTTGAATCAGTTCTTTTAACTTGAGAAATGCCAAGCATTTTCCTTCCTTTTTAATTCTTTGCACATTTTCAATAATAATATGCTTTGTCTTCTCGAGCCACATTTGAAATATTCTGTTTATCTCTCTTTAGTGTTTGTTTCCTGTGTTTTGGCCTCTCTAAGTTCTAGTGCAAGTTTCATAAATTCTTCTAATAGAAAAGCTTCAAAAAATGAAAGATATTAAACCCATGTAAGTAATAGGAAATAAAATTATGTATTACGTTAGTAAAATCTACTGACAAAGAGTTAAAAAGCAAGAATGCAACTTTAATGTCTAATCTGCGCTTGACTCAAGCCATGATATTTTTCAATTGATTCATATAATTATAAACAGAATTATGTTCTTTTGTACAATGGAGCTATTAGGAATCTAGAATTACAAAACTAAATCTAAAAACAACAATTTTAACAAATCAAATTGGAAGTCACTAACTTCTCAACTTGGCAGGTATTTTAACTACTGTCATTATGGGTAATAATTTTGACTGGTACTTACACCAAGAATAAAATAAATAAACAAGAACAGAAGAAGAATATGTAGATATGTCCTGGAAAGATATGGAG
Organism: Elephantulus edwardii; assembly: GCF_000299155.1. Lineage (NCBI taxonomy): Eukaryota > Metazoa > Chordata > Mammalia > Macroscelidea > Macroscelididae > Elephantulus > Elephantulus edwardii. The sequence continues at coordinate 311,122 of NW_006400164.1, forward strand.
GAGTATTGCACTTGCTCTGTGTCTCCTGACGATTGTCGTCATCCTCAATGATCAAGTTCATTATAAACCACTGATGACAGACTCTTTGAGAACTGATGATAAGGTTCCTTCATGAGGCTTGGGCCATAAACTATATTTTATATAAAATTTTTATTTTGTACTGTTCTACCTATAAAGTTTGTATATATTGTTTTTCACCCTGGATCTTCCTCATTTCCTTAAGCCACCCCTTCATTCACCTATCAAATTGCGGGAACCTGTGATTACACCCTTATGCCCATCTTCACTCCTCTGTTCCCAACATCCCCCTCTTAGGTCCTTATACACATTTTACTAGACAATCTTTTTTATGCAATAATGATCTTATACAGTATTTGTCCTTTTGGGTATGAGTTTAGTTCACTTAACATAATGCTCTCCAGTTCCTCCCAAGTTAGGTAGTAATTTACAAAATCATTGCTCCTATATGAGTCATAAATCTTAAATAATTATTCCTAATGGAGAACGACCTTGGGCCTAGTTTTACACCTCATACTGTGCCCCATGCACATCATTATCTCATTACCGTTCAGTTTTTATTATGTTAAGCATGATAAGGGAGTAGGTTGTACCTAGAACCTTCAGATTTAAATTTTAGTTTACACTGTGATAAAAATTTGAATTTATGTATGTCTCCATTTCTTTCTCTGTTACAACATTTATTGTTATTCTTTTTAAAAGATGTTTTTAAAAAGAGAAAAAGATATTATATTGTTCATTTTGTAGGATCTTCTACTCTTGGCCAAGAAAGAATAAAGTGGAAAGTACTCTGGCTAATTTTCTGACTCAAAAAAATGAAATACAGCAGAAAAGGAAAAGTTTAAACCTCAGTAAATTAGTAAGCACAATGTTGTTGTTGTTTATGTACTGTAGAATGACATTGTGAACAGTAATAGCTCTGAACCATGCCCTATTTTCAAACAATCTCAGTCTATCTGGCACATTTATCCCCCTTGCCACAGTCACTGCACTGCTGGCCCTTCAGCTTTCTAAATAATGATGTCCTTCTTCAATGACTAGTTCCTTCTGGCAACATATCCAAAGTATGTGAAATGGAGTTTAAAAATCCTTGTCTCCAGGAAGCAACCAAGGTTCAACCTCTTCAGGACAGACTTGTTTGTGCTCTTGGAAGTCCATGGTATGTTCAATACTATTCTTGAGCACCAAAACTCAAAGGCATCTATTACTCGCTTATCATCCTTAGTCATTGTCCAGCTTTCAAATGCATAGCAAGTTACTGAAAAGACCATGGCTTGGATTAGGCACACCTTCATCTCTAGACTAATATTGTTGCTCTTTAGCACTCTGGTGGGTTCACAGACTTTTCCAATACACTTCATCTTTTGATAAGAGTGTAAATTGTGGATCTGAGCAAGATGAAATTGTTGGCAACCTCAATCTCTTCTCTATCCATCATGATGATGCTGGCAATTGACCCGTGAGAATCTTTGCTTGATAGTGAGAAACAATCCATACTGAAGATTGTAGTCCTTGCCCTTCTGCAGCAAATACTTCAAGTCCTACTCAGGTTTGAGGAGCAAAGCTGTACCATCTGCATAACACAGGCTGTTGATGAGTCTTCCTCTGTTCCTGATGTCATATTTTTTTTCTTCATAACGTCCAGCCTCTTTCATGATTTAAGTACAGGTTTCACATGAGAACAATTAAGTGTTCTTGGGTTCACATTATCAACATTAGTCACAATATATTACGACCTACACAGTTTAATGCCTTTGCTTATTGTTGTTGTTGTTGTTATGTGTCATCAAGTCCCTTGCGACTCATAGCGACCCTATGTACAACAGCCCTAAGCCCTGCTCTATCTTGTGCCAATTGCACTGCCTCCAACACACCAATCCCGATTACCCCAGCCACTGAATCAATCCACCTCATAGAGGGTCTTCCCCTCCTGTGCTGTCCCTCCACCCACCCAAGCATGATGTCCCTTTCCAATGACTGATTCCTACTTACAATATGACCAAAGTATGTCAGATAAAGCCTCAGAATCCTTGCCTCCAAGCAGCAGTCTGATGTAACCCTCTCCAGGACGAATCTGTTTGTTTTCTTAGCAGTCCATAGTATACGCAATACTCTTCTCCAGCACCACAGCTCAAAGGCATCAATTCTCCTTCTATCCTCCCTAGTCATTGTCCAACTCTCTGACACATAACAAGTGATTGCAAAGACCATGGCCTATATCAGATCCACTTAGTCTCCAGAGAGACACCATTGCTCTTCAGTACTTTGGAGAGGTCCCTACAGCAGACATTCCCATCTCAGTAGGTCTTTTAATTTCCTGGCTGCTGGTGCCAAGAGTGTTAACTGTGGAGCCAAGCAAAGTAAAGTTGTGAACAATCAAAATCTTCACCATCCATCCAGATGCTGTCAATTGATCCAATGTTGAAAATCTTTGTCTTCTTGATATTGAGCCTCAATCCATATTGAAGGCTACAGTCCTTGACCCTCTGAAGCAAGCGCTTTAGGTCCTCCTCAGCTTCAGCAAGCAGGGTTGTGTTATCTGCATAAAGAAGTTTGTTGATAGATCTTTCACCAATCCTGACACCACACTTCTCCTCATAGAGCCCAGCCTCCCAGCTAATCTGTTCTGCATACAGGTTGAAAAGGTATGGAGATACGACACATCCCTGGCATATACTTTTCCCAATTGTGAACCATACAGTGTTTTCTTCCTCTGTTCTGATAACTGCCTTTTGGTCCACGTATAGATTCCACATTAGTACGATCAAGAGTCAGGCACAGTTTTTTATGATCCAAACAGTCAAACACCTTTGCATAATCAAGGAAACATGGATAGACAATTTTCTGGTATTGGTTATGTTTCTGAAGCAAGCATGATGTGTCCTGTAGAACTGAAGTATAGATTATATTTTATTTTTCTTCTTGACGATTTCCACACTGCCTTGGGTCCTACCTGTTTACCTGTGGGTCAGGCAGTGTTATCCGAGTAGTCTTTGTGTTGGCCCACTTCTCTGCCTGTGAGGACTCTCTCTGCATGTATTTTATGTATGTATATCTTTCTGTATATTTGTATAC
>NW_006400164.1:314848-317403 GCF_000299155.1 Elephantulus edwardii
AAATAAATCCGAAAACAAAAACAAACAAAAAAACCCCAAACCAACTAAGAGTAGAGAAGACATTTGTTAGTATACAATGGAAGAAGTAACTTACGAGTTCCCTGGATTCGGATTCATCGATGTCCTGAAATAATACAATGCACTGTCTTAAACTCCAAGTCTTTTTTGGGTCATAATTTAAATTCATTTAAATTCAAAAGTACACGGTTTTATGTTTGTTTTGCTTTGCTTTTTAATAGCAGAGGTCTAGTGGCTTAGTGGTAATAATTTAAAATAAAGAATTATATTAAAATATTTATTGTTGTGATTCTATCAGTAAGTTTTGCCTCAAGGAGAAAATATAAGAGGAAAGAGGAAAAATATAATCACATCACTTTTTGGTTAGATAATTTATATTTATTGAATGTGAAGTTCCTTGACTAGGCACCTCGGACAGTGTTGCTGAGGAAGAAATGGGTCATCCCTTCAGTACTTTCACAGCCTAATTTGGAACATACTTTATGTGAAATAATTATTTCTAGATAACATAAATTTAAATTGGTGTGAAAGTACAAAAAGAATCTAACCTCAGTCTTGGGGGAAGTAAATAAGGTAAAACTAGCAAGATGTAAAGCAGGGAAGCCAAAAACAGTTTTTGAGACATAATTGGAACAAGCTCTTAGGAGTCTGAGGAGCTAAACTTTTAGCAGAGCCTTACAAGTATAGCACAAATTTTATTATACACCCTTATTTCTGTTCTTCCTCTGTTCTTGCAAAAAAAATTAAATACGTGTAGAGTAACTGGCTTTATAGATTGGTCGTTTCCTTTTTCCAGAAAATTGTAGTCATCCTGTTGTTTTCTTTTAATTTCTTTTTTTTTTTTTATAAAGAGTTTAATAGGCTATTGTTAAGCACAGTCGAGTTGTAGACAAATCATAGAGATCCTATGAAGGAAAGACCTGAACACTTATATAACTTTCATTGTTTCTCCATGATCATAGAGTTTCTGGAGACAAGCTATTTTGAAAGTGAATACCATTCCTTCGTCCAAGCTTGTTTTAATTGGGGAGCTCCACCAAACACTGTCCACTATTGGTAACCATTATTGCATTTGACACACTAGGATCACAGCAAATATGAGTTAGTTACCTCTGTAAAGCAAATGGACAGACCAATGATAATATATTGTTGTTGTTGTTGTTGTAATATGCGTTTTTTTTTAATTGTCTTTGAGTTGAGCATGACTCACAGTGACCCTATTAACAAAAGGCCTGAAGCCCCTCTACAACTATTGATATTTATCAAAGTTCATAGAGTTTCCAGAGGCATGTTATTTAGGAAGTAGATGCAACTCCTGCTTCTAAACCTGCCTATACTATGGTATGTTATTGATGTTATGTTCCATTGAGTCACCTGCAATGTTTAGTGACCCTATGTATAGCAGCTCTAAAACCTTCCCTGTCCTGAGACAGTCTCACTAATTCCAACACACCAACCCCCATCATCCCAGTTACTGAATCAATCCACCCCTTCTGGGGACTCCCTCTCCTGCGCTATTTGTCTACCCTTACAAGCATGATGTCCTTCTCCAAGGGCCAGTCTCTCCTGGCCACCCAAAGTGAGGCAGAGCTTCAAAATCCTAACCTCTAAGGAGAGACTTGGTTTCACCCTCTCCAAGACTGACCAATTTGTTTGGACATACATGATTTGTTCAAGACTCTTCTCCAGCACCACAATTCAAAAGCAACTATTCTTCTGTCATCCTTAGTCATTGTCCAACTCTCTGAAACATAACAAGTAATTGAGAATACCAAGGCCTAGATTAGGTGCAACTTTGTATTTAAACTGACATTGTTGCTCTTAGCACTTTGGAGAGGTCCATGACAGCAGATTTCCCCAAAGCAATTTGTCTTTTAATTTCCTGATTGCTGATGTTAAGAGTGTTGACTGTGGATCTGAGCAAGCTTTAATTATTAACAAACTCAATCTCTTCTCTATATACTATGATTCTGTCAATTGGTCCAGTGGTAAGAATCTTTGTCTTTTTTATTTTGAGCTTCAATGCATATGACAGATGCAGCAAGTGCTTCAGGTCCTTTTCAGTTTCAGCAAGCAAGGTTGTATCATCTGCATATTGTAGGTTGTTAATGAGTCTTCTTCCAATCTTGATGCCACACTCCTCCTCATCAAACCTGATTTCTGAATTATCTGTTCTGCATACAAATTGAAAAGGTATAGGCACAAGATGCATCCATGACACACACCTTTCTTGATTTTGAACCATGCAGTGTTTCCTTGCTGTTCTGAGGATTGTTTCCTGGTCCAAGTAGAGATTTCACATAAACACAATCAAGTGCTCTGCAATTCCCATTTTCCTCAAGGTTTGCCACAATTTATTGTGATCCACACAGTCAAACGCCTTTGCATAGTCAATGAAACACAAATAGACATCCTTATGGTACTCTCTCCTTTCTGCAAGTTCCATCTGACATTGACAATGATGTCCCTAGTATCAGGACCTCTTCTAAACCCAGTCTGTATTTCTGGTATCCGTGGCGTACGCCCTTCCCAATTTT
>NW_006400164.1:319868-321151 GCF_000299155.1 Elephantulus edwardii
GTGGCCTCTAAGCTGCCCAGCTTTCAGATCAATAAAATCGATTTCAGAACCCAGAAATCAACTCATCCAACTATGGTCAAACTGATTTTTGACAAAGAGATAAAATCAATTAAATGGGGAAATGAAAGCCTCTTTAATAAATGGTATTGATAAAATTGGAAAAATATCTGTAGAAAATTCAAGCAAGACTCACACCTCATACCATATACAAAAACTAACTGAAAGTGGATCAAGGACTGAGGAGTAAAACCAAGGACAATAAACTTTAACAGAGGAAAGCTTTGAATAAATCCAGAAGCCCTAATCCACAACATAAACAGTCTTCCAAGTATACTGAAAAACTTATGAGGAGAGAATAAAATAGATGAATGGAATTTTTAAAGAATCAAATATCCATGCATATCCCAAAACTTTTCCAACAGGGTGAAAAGGAAAGTCACAGACTGAGAATAAATATTTGCTAATGAAATGTCTGATAAGAGATTTATATCTAGAATTTATTGAATACTCCAGCACCTCAACAAAATAAACAGCTGGGTTGCAAAATGGGCACAGGATATGAACAGACACTTCACCAAAGAAGACATTCAGATGGCTAGAAATCATATAAAGAAATATTCAAAATCTGTAGCTCTAAGAGAGAAACAAATCAAAATAACTATGATATATCATCACACCCGCAGTAACAATAGCAAAGTTCAACAGAGCTGCAAACAACAAATACTGGTGAGGTTGTGGAGAAATTGGAACCCTTTTCCAACATTGGTGGGAGTATAAAATGGTACAGCCACTACAGAAGGCAGTATGGCTCTTTCTCAAAAAGTTGGAAATAGAAATACTGTTTGGCCCAGCAATTGCACTACTGGGAATATACTCTAAAGAAATCAGACCTGCCATTTGCATTCTTCATGGACGAAATTCTTCATATCTTCTCACAGCTCACCAGATCTTTGTTCATTAGTGTTCAAGGCCTCAAACCTGTTATTGAGAAGGTTTGGGAATTCAGCAGGGATAGACTCACAATCAAATTTTGCTTCCCGTGGATATGATTTAACATTCTTTAGCGTTAATTTAAACTTGCATATGAGTAGTTAATGGTCTATTCCACAATTAGCACCTGGTCTAGTTTTCATTGCTGATATTGAACTTCTCCAATGATTTCTTCCGCAGATATATATAATCAATCTGGTTCCATTAAAAACCATACCAAGAGGGGAAAGTAATCTGTATAGCCTACATTTATATTTTTAATTTTTTTTTTATCAACAGAGAGAGAAAGAGAG
>NW_006400164.1:321966-323424 GCF_000299155.1 Elephantulus edwardii
GATGAGTAAGGATGGCAGAAGAAATGATGCCTTTGAGTTATAGTGTTGGAGAAGAGTACTCAATATTTCATAGACTGCTAAAAGAACAAACAGATATATCTTGCAGAAAGCCCAGCCAAAGTGACCCTTGGGCAAAACTTCAACACATATACTTTTTTGTTCACGTTGTTATGAGAGGCTAGTCCTTGGAGAAAGACATTGCACTTGGAAAGGTGGAGGGTTGGAGGAAGAGAGGAATGCCCTCAGACAGATGGTTTGAAACAGTGACTTCTAAAATGGTCAACATCTGTATCTCAGAGATAATGAGAATGGCACTCAGCAAAAGAAGGTTCAATCTGTCATTTATTGGGTCACTGTGTTGTATTGAACTTGATGGTACCTGAAAAAAATTTAACAATAAACTAAGTATTAAGTCAAATTTGGGGGCTGCATAATCTTTAACCATTTATTTGTATGGCTATAACGTACAATATCATTTTTATAAAGAAAATGTATTAAAAACTTTTAAAGTATTCAGATAAATAAAAAGTAAATATACTACCAACTTAACTTTTATTTAGAAAGATTTCTGAAATGCCTTTAGAAAGTTCAAGAATATTTGATTTAGAAAGTGTATACATAATGCTCCATAGAGGTGAGGACTTTGAAGCTCCGTCTTACATACTTCAGGCATTCTGTCAGGAGAAGCTCATCTTCAGAGAAGGATATCAAGATCATGCTTAGAAGTGTGGAGGAATATCACAAGGGGGGAAGACCCTGAATGAGGCTGTCTGAAACTGTAACTGGGACAATGGGGTTTGGTGTATAGGAATCAGTGAAACTGGCTCAGGTGAAGGCCGAGTTCTGAGCTATCGTGTATAGAGTTTCCATGAGTTGCAGGTAACTGGAGGGCACATAACAACAACACCACCACCATTGTATTCATTATTCATTCTGCTAAGATTACTAGTATAACAATTCTAAGAAGTGTTTAGTCAATATTTTCCCAAATTTTTTATTTCCTGTATAAGTCCATGATTTCTCACACTCCTTTGTTCGTTTCCTAGCTCCTTTATGTCACTTGGGTTTTGTGGTTCAGTGCAAGATCTCCCAGAGGCGCATGCACACCAGGAAATGATTTTTGTGACTGTATAAATGTAGTCTGGTGTTGCAGAGGCTGGTGAGGATGGTAGTTATCACTTGAAGGCAGGCTTCCCAAAAAGAGAACTACCACTAAGGTCGTATAAGTTTATATAAGCCTCTGGTCAGATGAGTCATCTTGCCTGGGAAAGACATTTTGAATGATAAACTTGAAATATCAAGACCTATTTACCCACTATTTTACTAATTTTGAATTGATGAATGTTGGTATGGAAATAAAGTATGGACAATCTGAAAGACATTTGAAAAATATTATAATATACTAACTGCACAGGAATCAGATCGATTACTTCTGTGGAAAGAACCACTGGAGAAGCT
>NW_006400164.1:325579-329195 GCF_000299155.1 Elephantulus edwardii
AATTGTGATGATCCTCCACTGGGTTTCTGAGGTTATTTATGGGAGGAGACTCTGTCCTTTTCCTATAGAGAGGGTAGCATATTTGAATATATAATCGTTCAGTTAGCTGGTAAATATGTAGAATTTTAATATTAAGATACTCACCTAAGACACAGAATTTATGACTTTACTATGTACACTTAAGAACTGAGTTACACCAGTGGCAAGAAAATGCAGTGCAATCCCAGAGGTGCACAGTTCAAATCCACTATATGTTCTGCTGTAGAAGGAGGAGAAATCTCCTCCTGTACAAGTCAGATCTGATTTGACAGCTCACACACACACACACACACACACACACACACACACACACACACACATTAGTAAAATAAAAAAGAATTGAGTTATATATAGTATTCGATATTAAGATAATAATCTGCTTTCCTAAAGTCATATATTTTTTAACGTAGTGTCCGGCATCTGTTTAAAAGGAATAAAAAACAACAAAATAAAGTCATTATATTTATAATACAGTTATACATTTTGATATAATACAGTGTCAGAAAATGTTTTTGCTAAATCAAAAAATATATTTAAACAGATTTAACTTGAAATGAATAGCAATAATATCCAGTATTTTTTAATTAGATCTAAGCAAAAGGATTGGAAGCAGGAGTGGCAGCCACTTCCTAACTAGCATGCCTCGGCACACTCCGTGAATTTTGATAAATGTTGATAGTTGTAGAGGGGCTTTGGGCCTTTGGTTCACGGGGTCACTATGAGTCATGCTCCACTGGAGGACAGTCAACAACAGCAACGAGCAAATGGAGCTCTGGTATCTTTTTGCTGCCACTAGGAGTTATGCTGCTAATCCAAAAATATGTGATTTAAATTCACCAGCTTCTCCAAAAAAGAAAGATGGACAGTTTTCTCCAGCACAAGTAAACTGCCTCTAATAACTCACTGGAGGGTCAACTATGAGTCACATCCAATGTGATGGTACACAACAAGCACAAGAATATGGCAGCATTTTCACAATAGATAATAAACTATAAGAATACAAATATAAAAATACGTTGGTATGTATTTTAAAAATGTACAATGTTAATAATTTCTGTTCTGATTTTCATTCTAAAAATTGTTCTTATTTTGATGATGTAAGTGATATCTACAAAGTAGCTAAAAATAATAAACTAGCCCAAATTCTAAAATATAAAGTTTGTTAGTTTTAAGATGCTTTAGTAAAATAACTTATTTAGGGGAAATAATCTACGTGCACCATTATCTTAAGATATTTACTTCTAGTCACTAGCCATTTGTTTCACATACCAATGGATGACTTTGGGGTGAAAGATGCCATTCCTCATCATCTCAAATACATCCATCTACCTACACTGAAACAATTATTTTTAAAAGGGGAATATTAAATCAGCTTTCCCTTTGGCACAAACATGAACCTCTGCTCCTGTGCTAGTTTGCTTAAATGTATAAACCTTCCTAATGAATGATTCCTGTATGATATATCTTACAATTAATTCACAGGGTAAATTCCTGACTTATTGTTACTATACAAGTTATAAATTCAGTGATGCAGCCATGAAAATAAAACCTGGCAAACACATAGAAGACCTAAAGAAAATGAATAAGGTTTTCACTACACTCATGTGAAGAAATTTACTTTCCATTCCAGTAGTTATTTATTTATGTGTTTATGAAGGAACTCTTAGCATAACAATCTGTAAGCAAAGAAGTATTTTTTATAATCTATTCAAATCTTTTCTACTTCTAATTGGCTAAGAAGAATTTTTGTTTTCTTTTTAGAATTTTTAAAAGCTTAAAGAGTTTGCAATTTCAGTGAAGTGGAAATTGGCTTATTAAATCATATTGTGATAGATTTTAAAGGTGCATGCCAATTTGAAGTTGACTAGAATTTTGATTGGTGGAGAAAAGTTTAAATTGTCAATGATTACATCTTCCATGGATCCACAATCAACAACCTTGTCACCAGCAGTCAATAGCTCAAAAAACATATTGCATTGGGTAAATTCCCTGCCAAGGACCTCTCTAAAGTTTTATGGAGCAATGATATTATGTTAAGTAAAGATCAAAATGCATCAGAGTCACTTTATAGTCTTAGCAAGTACTTGTTATACATCTGAAAGTTAGACAATGAATATGATGTCTGAAGAACAATCATTCTCCTTTAGTTGTGGTGACGGTGAAGAGTAATAAACATTGTGTGGACTCCCAAAAGCACAAAAAAATATGTCTTGAAGAAAGTGCAACTAAAGTTCTCCTTGTAGACAAGTATGGTCCAGCTTCATATCAGATTTATGTGCACTTCTTGGGAGAGATCAATCCTTGGAAAAGCATATTTGCCTTGGAAATATGGAGGGTGAATGAAATAAAGGAAGAGCCTCAACAAGATGGATTGACATAATGAGTGTAACATGGCATTAGTATGCCCCAGGACAGGGCAGAGATCAGATTAGCTATTGAGTTTCATTGTGAGTAGAGTAAATCTCTAGGGCACCTAACAACAACAAAAATAGCAATACAATTTTGATAAAGGAATTTTATTATGTAATTTTGGGTGATACATTAAGATTCTGAATAATTTACCAATAAATCTTACATCAATTATGGCTACATTTGGTGTGATAGAGTCATCTAGATATGTTCGCTCCATGTGCCAGTAGATATCCAGGAAAAACAGTAATAATTTTACAACTGTTCCTCCTTATTTGTGTTTCTAAATTTGAGGGGACAGCCTCAGGTGCCATATCTGCAAGTCTACTCTTAAGTGTGTCCAATTGTACATAGGATTTTCTAATTCTTGTTATTTTGGAAGTGGATGGCCTATCCTTCATCCTACTCTGTCTTAATTTGGATACGCACTTTTAGAACTGTATCTAATAGACAAATATTTTACTGAAAGGAGCAGATGAAAGATAATTTCCCATTTTAAAAGTAACCAAGGGATTCAGTCTAAGTTCCCCACTCCCTTGGCATGTATGTCTTGTCCCATCCCTTTTCCTGCTAGACCAAGCTCTTCTTCCACTCCTGCCTAGCCTCTCCAACATCTCCTTTCCCCCAGGCAATCCTTGATATGATAACTTAGACCTCAAGTCATTTCTGTGATGTCTCATGCCTTATGCTGCTATTGGTTTCTCGTACTGTTTCTCTTGATTTTAGGAAGATCTAGCTCAATGTTGAGAACAAGAAAGAAGGATCAATACTCAGAAAACATAGACTTGGTGATAGACATTAGGCTGGAGATAGAATGAGAATTTTGTACAAGAAAAATGTATTCATTGCAAATAGGATTTATAAGAATCATAACTGGTGACTACACGCATGGATTTCACCTGATGATATGTATAGGAATCAACTCTACTACAACTGTGAAAAGAATTGCTGAATAAGTTCAATGTCATCTGTGAAAACTAGGTCAGGTGTTAATTGTGAAACAGATCATCAATCATTAATACGCAAGTTCAAACTAAATCCAATTCACAGGAACCAAAATTTGACCTTGAGTTTAGTCCACCTGAATTTATAAACTATCTAAAGAACAGGTTTCTTTTTTTTTTTGAACACACACACATACACATACACACACGTATGTGTGTATATA
>NW_006400164.1:330619-346832 GCF_000299155.1 Elephantulus edwardii
TGTGTGTATATATATATACTTTTAGTGAATTTTACTGAAAGTTTTCAGAGACTTGGGATTTCCATTCATTCATTGTTGCACTTCTCTCCCTGCTCAACCTCACCCCCCACCCCAGTTTGTTCTTCTCTCTGAAAAGCAAAAGAAAAATTCTTTGTTATACAATCCCTCCCTGAAATTCACTCCACTATGCAGCCTTTGTTTTTAAAAGTAAAATAAAATTTCTCCCATTGTTTTACAATATCTGCCCCCAAGTCCACTCCACCATGGAACAGGTTTCTTAAACAATAATGAACTAAAGCCATATGAGCTGTGGGAGAATAACAAGAAGAATATCATCCATGAAGAATACAACAGGTCATTACAGAGTAGGAAGAAAAGACCAAGATGGTTGTCAGAGGAGACTCTAAGTATGGCACTAGAATGCCTAGAAGACAGAGCAAAGGGAAGAAATCAAGAGATTAAGGACCTGAATAGAAGATTTCAAAGGGAAGCACAGGAAGACAAAAAAAAAAATTGTGCAATGACCTAATGTGCAAAAAAACCAAAAACAAACAAACATCTGGAAGACAATAACCTCACTTCCTGACTTGAAGGGTTCAATAGTTATTCCCATTCCAAAAACAGGTGACATGACAGAGTGTGGAGATTACCAAAAAAATATCAGTAATGTTATATGCAAGCACAATCCTTCTGAAGATTATCCAAAAGCCCCTGGAATAGTACATTCTCAGAGAACTAAATACCTGAAATACAAGCTGGGTTCAGATGAGGTCGTGACACTAGAGATATTGTTGCTAATGTCAAATGGATCTTTACTGAAAGTGAAGAGTACCAAAGAAAGGTCTAGCTGAGTTTTATTGACTATACAATGACATTTAACTGAGTGGGTCACAACAAATTTTGGTTAACCTTGAGAAGAATAGGAATCCCAGAACATTTGATTGTACTCATCAAAAAACCTATACTTGTACCAGGAAGCAGTGCTCAGAACAGAGCAAGGAAACCCTGTGTGATTAAAATCCATACCTTTTTAATTTGTAGGCAGAACAGACCTTTCAGAAGCTGGATTCTATAAGGAGGAATATGACAGCAAGATTAAGGAAGACTCATCAACAACATTTGTTATACAGATGACACAATCTTGCTGGCTAAAACTGAGGAGGAACCAAAGCTTTTATTGCAAAATGTCAAACTGAATTGAATCTCAATATCAAGAAGATAAAGATTCTCAATCCTGGGCCAATTGAAAGCACCATGATAGATGGAAACGATCGAGATTGTTACTATTTTCAGCTTGCTTGGCTCCACAATTAAAATTCTTAGCACCAGCAGTCAAGAAATCAAAAGACACATTGCATTGGGGAAGTCGGCTATCAGGGGCCTCTCCAAAGTGCTAAAGAGTAATTATGTGAGTCCGGGGACTAAGGTGCACCTGATCCAGGCCATGGTCTTCACCATTACTTGATAAAGGCCAGAAAGCTGAACAACAACTAAAGACGATAAAAGAAGATCCATTGTCTTTGACTTTGGGTGCTAGAAAAAGTACTGAACAGTCCATGAACTGTAGAGAACAATAGGTCTATCTTGGAGAGGGTGAAACCATGTTTCTCCTTGGAGACAAGGATTTTGACACTCTGTTATGCATTCTTTGGGCACATGACCAGGAGGGTGTGGACCTTAGAGAAAGACATTGTTCTTGGAAGGGTGAAGGCACAACACAAGAGCAGAAGACCTGGATAATGATTGACACAGTAAATGGGGCTAGGTGTGTTTGAGTAAGTGAGATTGGCTCAGTATAGGGCACAGTTCAGAACTATTATATATAGGGTTATATGCCTCACAGATGACTTGATGGGCCATAACAACGGAAACATTATTTGATTGTAACAACTGTTTTTAAAGTTACTATTAATTATAGCTTTCTAAGTTACCTTTGCATGTATTTTACTTTCCTTAAACAAATTATGCAAATAGAAGCAAACTTGGTAGCTTGATTTTTAAAAAACAAACCAATAAAATAGATCAAAAAATTAACTTATATTAGACCATATCATTTCCTGTTTATATTTTTGATGTATTTTTATTGCATTTTAAATGAAATGAAACTTATTTCCAAGCCTTATTTTTCATGATCTGATACTGCCCATCTCTCCATTACCATTAATGGCCTTCTTCCTTTAACTCTTCAAAGTTCATTGTCTTGAACTTTTTAAAATAGATTAAGCTACATCTAAGATCAATGTCTGTGATAAGTTTTCTTTTTTTTATTGCCCATGATTTTGTTCCTGTCCTTAACATGCTTATCAATGATTTTAATTACTTTTGGTAGCTTGTTAAAATGTAGTAAAAGCAGATATTGTCAGGGCAAATTGAATTATTTAAATGACTCTGAAACTATGGCTTAATTTAAGTGATGCAGGCATATGCCTTGAGAAACAAATATCATCCAGTTCTCAGCAGAATTTTTTTTTCTATTGGTATACAAACTGTGTGAGCTGAGAATTTTTCTAAGCATTGGTACCTTGAAAGATAAAAAGAGTGTAATAAAAAGATATTAATGTTTCTGTTTCCCTACTCAATGTAATGATAAATGTACATAGAAAAACCACAAAAGTCATGGTTAACTTTTTGAAAAGACTGCTGTCTAGCACATTTATAGAAACCTGCTTACTATTGATTTATTTCCTTAAGAAAGTAAGGAGAAAATAAGTTTAAAGGCTTCAGTATGTTCCAATATTTATCTTCTTTTTTGTCTCAACTATCCTCTAAAGACAAATACTTTAAAAAGGATGAAAAAATGTATTCGTTTCTACATTAGTTGCCATAATATGATACCAACAAATTCAGTGGCATAAAGAGCAGACATGTACTACCTCACAATTATGGAGGCCAGGAGTCTGAAATAATGTTTTCAGCTGTGTTGAATCCTTCTGAAAGGTCAGAAGAGAATTTGTTGCATTCCTCTATGTTAGTTCCTGAATCTGGTCAGTGATTGTTTTTATTCCATCCTTTAAGTAAACCATTTATCAAATCTTTTTGTCAGTCTTCAAATGATCATTTTCACTCTGCATATCTTATGTATCTTTTTTTTAAATAAGTGTATCACTTATAATTAATTTGAACATACCATGACAGCCAGATACTGACTTTAAAAATTGTATTTACTGTCACATGATTTTAACCGATACCATCTTAATAAAGCCTATTTCTAAACAAGATCATTCATAAGTCCTAGGGGTTAGGTCTTCAGCATATACATGATTCAATCCACAACAGTATTGTTGTTGTTATGTGCCGTCAAGTCGCTTATGACTCATAGCGACCCTATTTACAACAGCCCTAAACTCTGCTCTGTCCTGTGCCAATCACACTGTCTCTGACACTCCCATCCTGATTATCCCAATCACTGAATCAATCCACCTCATAGAGGGCCTTCCCCTCCTGCGCTGTCCCTCTACCCTACCAAGCATGATGTCCCTCTACCCTACCAAGCATGATGTCCCTCTACCCTACCAAGCATGATGTCCCTCTCCAAGGACCGGTCCCTCCTTACAACATGTCCAAAGTATCTTAGAGCCTCAGAATCCTTGCCTCTAAGAAGTCACCCAGTTTAACCCTTTGCAGGATGACTCTGTTTGATTTCCTAACAGTCCACTGTACCCTCAATACTCTTCTCCAGCACCACAGCTCAAAGGCATCAATTCTCCTTTTATCCTCCTTAGTCATTGTCCAACTCTCTGATGCATAACAAGTGATATCAAAGACCATGGTCTGTATCAGACACACCTTAGTCTCCAGAGAGACACCATTGCTCTTCAGTACTTTGGAGAGGTGTCCCTTACAGCAGACTTTTCCATTGCAATACGTCTTTTAACAGTATTGTAAAGGTTTAAAATAACAGAAATAATGTGAGGGTGGCCAAGTCTGACTTATTTCTTCTTCATAAAGGGGAACTATCTGCATCAATAATATCCACAACGCCAAATAGCTGCATGGTCAGATATGCCGCTCCCTTATTCCTGCACAGATCTGTGAATCATTGGGTTCAATGCTCATTGCAGATTGAGTCATAGACTTTACTCCCAGTTGTGAGGTTTGTTATGGAAAAAGGATAGGGACTGGAGAAGACAAAAAGGTACAAAATTGTGAAAGTACAAGTGTAGTGAACGTTAGCCCCAAGGCAGGCTAATACCAACACAATTCCTAAATCAGTTCAGATAACTCCTTAGTCAACAAGTGGAAATCTAGGATAAGTACAGCAGCACAAATTAACCTCTGGTATCTTCAATTATCCATCGAACTTTATCTCACAGCAGTCAATTCCTCATTCAGTAATCTAGAGGCAACAGTCTCTTCAAAGTCTCTCCACAGCACGGAAAGTGCTCTCTATTTTTTTTTTTTAATTTAAGTTTATTTAATTTCAGTGAAAATTTACAGAGACTTTGGATTTCCAGTCATTCATTGTTGCACTTTTCTCCCCTCCCAAACCTCCCCCCTAGTACACTATCCTTTTGGAAAAGTAAAAGAAAAATTATTTCATTGTTTTACAAACCCTTCCCTAGGTCCACTCCACCATGGAGGCTTCACTCGAGACTCCTGTCATGACAAAAATACTTAATCACGTATCCCTTTTAAACAGTTTTCTCCCTCATCTGTTTCAATGCAGTATATATTATTGAACCCATCTTTCTTAGTCTCTCCCCAACCCCATGGTCAGTTCTGTTTTACAACAGTGGCACCATGCAGTATTTGTCCTTTGTGATTGAGATACTTCACTCAGCATAATGTCCTCCAGGGTCACCCATTTTGAATAATACTGCATCAGTTCCTTGTTTTTCAATGCAGCGTAGTATTCCATTGTGTGAATATACCACAACTTCTCTATCCATTCGTTTGTTGAGGGGCACTTAGGTTTTTTTCAACTCCTTGCTATTGTGAACAAAGCCACAATCAATATGGGTGTGCATTTATCTGCGTGGTGGCAGTTATGGTCTCTTTGAGGCATATTTCCGGTAGTGGAATTGCTGGCTCAAATGGTATCTCTACTTGCAACTTTTTGAGAAAGCGCCATACCGCCTTCCACAGTGGCTGCACCATTTTACACTCCCACCAACAGTGAATAAGAGTTCCAGTTTCTCCACAACCTTGCCAGCATTTGTTGCTTTCTGTTATGTTAAATTTTGTTATTCTTACTGGGATGACATGATATCTCGTAGTTGTTTTGATTTGCATCTCTCTTAGAGCTATGAATTTTGAACATTTATCCATGTGCTTGTTGGCCATCTGAATGTCTTCTTCAGTGAAGTGTCTGTTTATATCATGTGCCCATTTTTCAATTGGATTATTTATCTTTATCTTGCTGTGGTGGAAAAGTGCTCTCCTATATTTGTCCTATAGTTGTTGATGATTTCTAAAACTATGTGTCTGAAATTAAGGTCAATGGAGACCATGCTCTAAGTAGGGACTAACACATGAAAAGAAAAGCCAATTTTTAAAGTTCTCACACCACAAAAGGATTTACTAAATTTTCAAGAAATACATTGGACATGTAAAAAGTAAAATATATATTTAAATATCTATAAGGTATACCTAGAGAACTACCAGAAATATAGCTGGGCTTAGAAGAGGTTGTGACACTAGATACATTAGGATCTTGGCAGAAAGCAGAGTTCCAGAGAAATATCTAACTGCCAGCATCAGGATGGATGGTCAAGAGATTGAGATTGTTCACAGCTTTCGTTTGCTTGGCTCCTCAGTCAACACTCTTGGGACCAATAGCCAGGAAATTAAAAGACGTATTGCTATGGGAAAGTCTGCTGTTAGGGACCTCTCCAAAGTACTGAAGAGCAATGGTGTCTCTCTGGAGACTAAGGTGCGCTTGATACAGGCCATGGTCTGATACAGGCAGAGGATAATTTGAACTATAATACTGTACAGAGAAAAAAATGAATTTGGATTTACCATATAAGTACTTTTATAAGAAAAACTTAGTATATAGAGTTGTTTGTCTAAAGAAGTAGAACTAACAAAAACAAATGAGGCAACAGATTTACTAGGGGAAAGAAAACAGCCTGTATAATTTGTAATTTAGACTTTAAAAAGACCCAAAGATTCTCTTTATGTCTGGTATTGACTGATGGCTAACATCTTTGAAGACATAGGTGGAAGAAATACATTTATATCCATGCATTTAAAATCTCTTCTATTTGGCAAATATCTGAGGATTACACGCTAAGAAAAACTGCATGACAAAAGAATGAGAGAAATATTTTCTGTCTTAGAGATCACATTAGCACTCACACAGTGTTGTTGGTGTTTGTTGCTAGGTTCTGTTGAGTTTAGTAAGACTCAGTGATTCTGTGAACAACAAATCTGAACCCTGTCCTATAATTCTTCCTTCGTCACAATCTGACATACTTGAGCCCTTTGGTGCACTCACTGTGTCAATCTGTCTGGTTGAAGATCTTCCCGTCTTTCATCCTCCCTCCACTTTTCCATGCATGATGTTCACTGTCCAAGGAATAGCCTCTCCTAGAAACATGTCCAAAGTATGTTAGACGGAATTTTAACATCTTTGCTTCAAAGTTAGTACTCTGAATGCACCTTGTTCAAGACATATCTGTTCTTACATCAGTCTGCAGAATATTCAATATTCCTCTCCAATGCTAGAACTCAAAAACATTTTCTGATGTCTTCTTATTCTGTCATCTGTATTCACTGTCCATCTCTCAGATATATAGCAAGTGATTGAAAAGATCGTGGTCTGAATCAGATACACCTTACTCCTTGAACTAAAATTATTGTTCCTCAATACTGGGAAGGATGATTTGCCATCCACTTCTTATATCAGACCTTTGAAAACCCTACGAACAATAGAGACACATGAATAGTAGTACTATTAGAGGTACAGCCAAGATAAGAAATAAATCAAAATTAGGAGTAAAAGTTAAAACATTCTTTAACATGGAATGTATGAATGTTGGAAAACCAGAAGTTGTAAAAAATAAAATGGAATGCATGAACACCAACATTTTACACAGGAGTGAGATGAGATGAGATGAGATGGCCTAGTTTGGGTTACTATGAATCAATCACATGGTATGCTATGCCTATAATGAAAAACTGAGGAAAAATAGTGTTAAAGTTATAGTTAAAAAGACAAAGTCCTGTCCTGAAGTACAATTCTATATTACCCATCCATATATACGGAAGACCTGTTAATACAACTATTATTTAAATATATGCATCAACAATTAAAGGCAAAGAGGAGGGAAATGAAGATTTTTAACAAATTTTAGAATTTGAAACTGACTCAACATGCAACCAAGATGTGTTAATGATAATTAGTACTTGAAATGCGAAAGTTGGAATCAATGAAGAAGGAATTGTTGTTAAAAAGCAAGAACTTGGTGACAGAAATGAGTCCAGAAATAGAATAAACAAAGTTTATTCAATTAACCTATTCACTGCAAATACTTTATTTTTAAAGATTAACAAAAAAACAAACAGAAGTGGCAATTATACAAATGGACTTCACCTGATGGACTACATGAGCATTAGATTGACTACATCTGTGAAAGCAGGCGTGGCATCCACTTCTGTAAATAGCTTGCCTCTGGAAACCCTATAAACCTGGAGAAAGGATGAAAGTCAAGCAAGGGTGAAGAACTTTCGTTCATAGGGTCGCTATGAGTTGCCTACAACTCGACCGCACCCAACAACATAGAAAGAGATCAGTTGGCCTAGTGGACCAAATGTGATGTTACCAAGCCAAAGGTGGGTTACTCTAATCCGCAGCCCTCAGGCCTGTTTTTCATTGCTTTTGGTCAAACACTCTTCTAGGTCGTATAGCCCTGGTGTGTCTACTTACAGTACAGAGGTAACTGTGGTTGCTGTGAAGCTGAACACTGATGTGTCAAATGTGAGAATGGTTACCTATGGCGGATGGTGTTGGGTGGAAAGCCCAGATTAAAACAAGCTTGGAAGCAGGAGTGGCATTCACTTCCATAGATAGCTTGCCTCCAGAAACACTATGAATCTAGAAACAGGATGAAGTCACACAAGTGTCTACGACTTTCGTTCATAGGGTCACTATGAGTCGCCTATGACTCGACAGAACTGAACAACAACAACAACATCCTCTGTGGAAGGAATTTTTGGAGAAGCTCAGATTACTCATGTCTAAGTTTAAATTGATCCCAGAAGACTTATTCCTGTTCTGAGTATAGATTTCACATGACCACAATCAAGTGTTCTAGGATACCTATTCTCCTTAAGGTTGGCCACAATTTATTGTGATCCACATAGTTGCTTTTGACCAAGATTCATCTGACATTGGATAGTGTCCCTAGTGCCACGACCAACTTGTATTTCTGGTAGTTCTCTGTCAATATACTGTTCAGTAATTTTTTAAAATACTTTTCAGCAGGGTTTTGCTTGAGTGTGATATTAGTGATATTGCCTGATAGATTCCAAACTCTGATGGGTCACTTAAAAAAATAAAAGAAAGAAATATGAATCTCTTTTAGTTAGTTGGCCAGGTAATTGTCCTCTAGATTTCTTGGCACAACCTGATGAGCATGTCCAGGGTAGCATGTGTTTGTTGAGATATTGTTGTTGTTGTTGACTGCCTTTGAGTCCAACATGACTCATAACAATCCTATGAACAAAAGACCTGTGTGCCTTTGGGGTTACAGGGCAGAGTCTTACCACTGGGCCACCAGAGCTTCTTAAATAGTGTTAGAGTTCTCAATTTACTTCTTGCTTTTGAATAAATGAAGTTCATTGTTGAAGGTATTTATAATGGATTTACAAAGTATATGTTACATTATTGTCAGTAGCAAATTTTTATCTACTTTTTTCAACTATGTTTTTAAATAAAATATATTTCTATTATTCTACAGAATAGAGCATGAATAATCTAAAATTCTTTAAAAATAATTTCCAAATTGGGGACATAATTTGCTTTCAAAATAATATAAACATACATATTATATTTTAAAATGCTTATCTTTTGGATTAGTAATCACGTGTGAATGTTAAAGTCTTCTGATAATAGAATTATTAAGAACTTGGAAACTAAACTAAAGGTTAGTAGTTCAAACCTACTTAACGGTTTAAAGGGAGAAAGGCCAACCAGTCAGTCCCTCTTAGGACTTTATGCTAAAAAACCCAGTATAAGTATTCTCCTTTGTAACATAGAGTTAAAATTTACTACATTCAAAATGTTCATGTGAGAAAAAATAAAAACAAAACTAAGATCTGAAACGACAATATATGCAAAGTATATGCATATTCTAGCAATAGAATTTAAGAATCTTTAAGAACACCAAAAAAAAATACTTCTCCACATTCCTTTGGAAGTTTCTGACAGAGCTTTAGTCCGGCATATTTGTCATTTTGAAGAAGGACCTCAAGTTTCAAACTCAACTTTTCTCAGAATTCATTGAATTCAAGAGATAAATTACTCCAGTAACAGGTTTATGTCATTATCCATTCATTGCTCTTGTATTAAGCGCTATTAATCTAAAGGTGATTCTTTCACCAAGGATTCCATAAACTAGCATAAAAATTATCTAATAACTATGGTTTTAATCCTTTGCAGAGGAAAAACTAGTGCAGTCTGGGTCTGAACCTAAATATCCTTTGAAATACGCTCAGGAGGAAAGTCTGATGGACAGAGAAACATTGGTCTGAAGAAAGGGTCAGAGATACTTTTAAAATAATGCTCTCACCAGGGCAGCTGTGTCACACAACCCAAGAAAGCATAGTCTGTATAAATGAAATTCCCTGGAGTTGTGCAGATAACAGTACATGCACCCAACACCTGGGAGTCCTGACTAGAAATTCATTTCGTGTTCCAAATCCTAACTCCAATGAGTTTATATCAGAAACATGAAAAGATCAAACAAATAGAGGCTATTCCTCTTAGTGTCAGAAGCAGGTGAATTTTCAAGATAAATAGAGACAAAAAAATCCATTATGAAATTCAACATTTACATTACAAACCATTAATGAGTAGTTTTAAAGGCTGTTCTTAAGCAACCATGCCTTCTGAGGGACATGGAGCCAAAGGTCTATGAATGATTTCATCTTGTTCTACAATAAAGCTTTTAATTATGAATATTTTTTTAAAGTGCAGTCTCTTAATTAGTCATTTTCTCTCAGCAGGTTGCTTTGCAGGGTTCCTTCTTACACATCCCTTGACTCTGTCCTAGTAGTCACTAGAGCAAAAGTAAGAGTTCAGATGTTTGAAAACAGAAATCAATGATCATTTGCCAACATGAGCAAGATAGATCAGCAGAAAGGAAAGAATACATTGCTCTGTGAAACATGACTTCATTCCTCAAACACACAGAAAAGGCAGAGCAGGATAAATTGGACAGAGCAGCTTCTTGGGCTTAAACAAAGAAGTGCCATTTTTCAGTACCATACATCATTATTTTAATATTATTTGGATAGGAAACTAGTTTAACTCATTTACCCTTAAGTGAATTCAGGACATGATTTCCATGCAAACAGGAAAAGAAGACTCAAGCAGTATGAGAGTTATTAAGGTTGAAACAAAATTAAATGCCTAACCCACCAAGCTACCTACTAGTATCATCACTCATAAATTTAATTCCTTTGTAAAAACACACAACCCAACTTTGGGACTTAATTTTCTAAAGCTGTGACATAATGTTGTTCTGTCTTTCCTGGAGAGGCAGGGACTTGAGGTAAAGGAAGATCCTCCTAGTGCAGCACCTGACCTTTTCTCCCCTTACAGCCTCCTTTGCTGGGGGAGATTGATTCATTTGCTAACAAAATTGTGATAACTTTCAGGCTTCTGACCTCGTGCTACTTCCTTAATGTGAAAATCCTTGCCCCTCCCCAATGATATTGTTGGTTTATCCTTACAGTTTGCTCTTATAAATATCATTTAATCTTGCATGTTGTATCTTTTAATAGTTTAGATATACATATATTTGCTTATCTAACATTTACTTTTTGTTGGTAAAGCACTTATCTGTCATGTGCTATGCTAAAGTGGAGCTCCTAGATTAAGACAGACTAGGAAGAAAGATTGGTGATTCACTTCTGAAATAACAAGTCTTAGAAAAACCTGTGAACAATAAAAAATCCTTAGATTGTTGGATATAGTGCTCAAGGCTGAGTCCTCATTTTGACAAACAGCAAAAAATGACAAAGAATAGTTGCAAACATGCAATAATAATTGGAAAGTGATGCACACAAAGTATAAATGTGGGAAAATTGGATATTGTTTAATAAAAGTGGAACACACAAAAATTAGCATACTAAGCATTAGCAAAATTGCATGGCCTGGCATTGACCACTTTGAATCAGACAATAATATGATCTATTAGGGTGGTAAAGAAAAAAATGAAGAAAAAAGTATAACATTCATAGTTTATAACATTCATACCATGTCTTGATATATTCTGAATAACAATGTAGTTAGTGACAGGATTATTTTATTTCCATACACATACAAACGGAGATGGCATCGTCAGGAAGATGTCCCACAGTGCACTGTGCAGGAATACCAACAACACAGGAGAGTGGAGAGGAAGTGAGAGGATAGAGACAGGTGAAGGACTGAGCTATCAAACCAGGATTCACTAGGGGCAGGTGGAGAGAGATGCTGGAGGGACAAGGAGAGGGACTTGAGCTGTAACTAGCAGAGTAGAGTAGGTGGTAACAAGACACATGTGCCTAAAGGGCAGGCAGGACCAACATCTGATCCGATACCTGAATAATGGGAAAGGTCTCCCATCTGTTATTTTGGACAAAATTCTTGTTTGTCAGATATTGCTCTAGGGCCAAACATCCAAATTAATACAGACTAGGGAGAAGGACTGGCCACCACTCCCAAAATAACAGTATATAACAATAGAGCATACTTAGAATAGTAGATAAGGTACCAAAGTCAGACTCTTCTATGGAAATCAATCAAGCACACAACCAAGATACTCTGATAATAATGGGTGACTGGAATGCAAAAGTTGGGAACAGGAAAGAAGAATCAGTAGCCAGAAAGCATGAACTTGGTGAAAAAAAATGAGGCTGGAGATAAAATAATGAAATTCTGTACAGTTACAAATCTGTTCATTGCAAACACCTTTTATAAGAAACATAAACACCTATACACATGAATTTCATTTGATGGTGTACATAGGAATCAGATTGACTATATCTGTGGAAGAAATTGCTAGAAAATCTCACTATTAGCTGTGAAAACTATGCTTGGTGCTGATTATGTAACAGACTATCAACAACTCATCAAGTTCACACTAAAACAAAAGAACATCGGATCAAATCCAAAGGAACCTAAGTTTGATCTTAAGTCTATCCACCAGAATTTAAATATCATTACAGAAACAGGTTTGAGGGTTTGAGCATCAATGAGCAAAGACCAGATGAGCTGTGGGAGGACATCAAGAATGCAAAGATTCATTAGATATAGTATGAAGAAAAGACCACAATGAATGTCAGAAGAAACTCTAAATATTGCAATAGAGAACCGAGTTGCCAACATAAAGGGAAGAATTAAAAAAATTTAAGGAGTTAAACAGAGATATCAAAGGGCAGTTTAGAAAAAAAAAGTATTATCATGAAATGTGTAGGGACCTGGAGTCAGAAAGCCAAAAGGGACAAATGTGCTTAGCATTTCTTAAGCTGAAGGACCTGAAGAACAAGTTTAAGCCTTGAGTTGTAATACTTAAGGATGTTGAGGGCAGAGTAACCCAGGAAACATCAAAAGAAGATGGAAGGTGTGTACAGAGTCATTATAACAAAAAGACTTCTCAGACACAGAAGAATTTCGTGAAACAACATATGATGAGGAAGGAGTCAATGATGATGAAGAAGGGAGTTTAGGCTGCCCTGAAGGACTTGGCAAAAAAACAAGGCCCCAGGAAATGATGAAATACCAATTAGCATATTTCAACAAACAGAAGTTACCCTGGATGCACTCATGAGGTTATGCCAAGATAATGGAGGACAATTTCCTGGCCAACTGATTGGAAGAGATCTGTGTTTATTCCCATTCAAAAAACAATTAACCCAACAGAGTCTGGAAATTATCAAACAATATTTCTAATGTCACACATAGGCAAAATACTGTTGAAGATTATCCTAAAATAATTGGAAAAGAATATTAGCAGAGAACTGCCAAAAGTTAAGGCTAGGTTTAGAAGAAGCTGTGGTACTAGGAATATAATAGCCAGCATTATTAGATGGCTCATGTCTGAAAGTAGAGAGTACCTGAGGAATGTTTATCTGTTTTTTATTGACTATGCAAAGTCATTTAACTGTGTGGATCACAACAAATTGTGGCTAATCTTGAAATGAGTGAGAATCCTAGAACACTTAATAGTGCTTGTGTGAAAACTATACATGTACTAGGAAGCAGTAGTCAGAACAGAACAGGTTAACACTGCATGGTTCAGGATCATGAAAATTGTGCACCAGAGATGCATCCTATCCCCATACCATTTAAATATATTTGCAAAAGAGATCACTCAGGAGGCTGGACTTTATGAGGAGAAGTGACATTAGATTTGGAGAAAGACTCACCAACACCCTGTGTTAAGCAGATGATTCAACCTTGCATGCTGAAACTGAGGAGGACATGAGGAGTTTGGTGCACAAGGTCAAGGACTTTAGTCTTCTATATGGATTGAAGCGCAACATCAAGGAAAGAACATCAACACCAGCAGCCCATTTGCCAGCTTCATGATAGATGGAGAAGAGATTGAGATTTTTAATAACTTCAGTGCTTGCTTCCATAATGAACTCTCTTGGTCCAAGTAGTCAGAAAATCAAAAGATGAATTGCATCGGGAAAGTCTGTTGTAAGCATCCTCTATAGAGCACTGAAGAGCAACAATGTCAGTCTGGAGACCACCGTGTTCCTGATCCAGACAACGGTCATCACAATTACTTGATATACATCAGAGAGCTGCATAATAACTAAGAAAGATAGAAGAAAGATCAATGCCTTTGAGACGTGGTGCTGGTGAAGAGTCTTGAACATACTGTGGACTGACAGGACAACTAAGAGTTCTCTACTCGAGAAGGTGAAACCAGGATGCTCTCTGGAGGCAAAGATTTTGAATCTCCATTTCACATACTTTGGGCATGTGTCCTGGAGTGGTCAGCCATAGAATCATGCTTGGAATGGTGGCGGAACAGTGCAGGAGACGAAGACCCATGGTGAGATGGATTAAATCAGTGAATGAAGAAATGGGATTAGTCTGTCAGACACGATTAGATTGGCTCAGAATAAAGCAGGGTTCAGAACAAATGTGCATAAGGTTGATATGAGTTGCAGATGACTCAGTGGCACATGACAACAACATCATTCATATAATTGACATATTAATGTCAAGACATTAATATCACTATCATTCATATGCACACCAACCATTAAACCCAAAGAGAAAGAAATAGATTTCTACCAACTTTTGCAATTTGAAATTGATTGATCATGCAGCCAAGATTCATTAATAATAATTGGTGACTGGAAAGAAAGTTGACAACAAGGAAGAAAATAGTCCAAAACTATGGGCTCGGTGAAAGAAGAGATGTTAGAGATAAACTGCTAGAACTTTGTACAATCAGGGATTTATTCCTTGAAATTATATTTTATAAAAAACACAAATTACATCACCTGCTGGATTACATATGAATCAGATTGGCTACATTTGTGTAAAGAATCAATGGAGAAACTCAATATTAGCTGTGAAAATAAGGCCAGGTTATAGCTATGGAATAGACTATCAACTACTCATGTGCAAGTTCAAATTGAACTACAAAAATAAAATCAAATAAAATAAAATCAAAATATGATTTTGACTCCAATTTGAATTTAAAAACCATCTCAGGAACAAGTTTGAGACATCAAATACTAACAAATGAAGACTAGATGATCTATGGGATAATGTAAAAGATACTATTCATGAAGAAAGCAGAAGATCATTATAAAAACAGATGGAGAAGAAAAAACCAAAATGGATGTTAGAGAAGACTGTGAATATTTCACTAGAACACTAAGAAACCAAAACAAAGGGAAGAAATGTGGACGTTAAAGAGTTGAACAAAGCATCTCAAAAGGTAACTCCTGAAGACACTACCAAGCATTACAATGAAATCTGCAAAAAGCTGGAGTCAGAAAATGAAAATGAAATAACTCATTCAGTACATCCCAAACTGAAGGAATTAATGAACATTATTAAGGCCTCGGATTGATCCAGGAAGCATAAAAGATGATGGAAAAAAATATAAGGAGTCACAGTACCAAAAAAAAGTTGACTGCCACAGAACTATTTCAGTAACATGTAATCAAGAACAAATAATAATAAAGTAAGAAGTTTAAGCTTTTCTAAAGGAATTGGGGGGAAAAACCAACAAGGTGCCAAGAATTGATGGAGTACCAAATGACATTTCAACAGATGTAGCCCTGAATGTGTGCAACAGGTTTTACCAAGAACTCTGGAGGACAGGTACTTGGCTGGAAGATACATACATATGTATTCCCATTAAAAAGCAAACAAACAAACAAAAAAACCCCAAGCCCAACAACAACAAACATGATCTTATTTGATCTATTGGATATTGAATACAGAATTTATCAAACAATGTAATAAATATGCTATTGTCAACAAGCAAGCCAAATCTCGCTGAAAAGAATCCAAAAACTACTAAAATAGTACATGATTACAGAATTGCCAGAAATTCAAGCTGAACTCAGAAGAAATTGTGGCACAAGAGATATCATTGCTGATGTGTGATGGATCTTGGCTGAAAGCACACAGTACCGGAAAGATGCCTATTTGGGGTTTATGGAATATGCAAAGACATTTGACTGTGTGGATCACAATAAATCATGGCTAACAATCAGAATGGGAATTCCAGAACACTTGATTTTGCTAATGTGGAACCTACTGCAAGACCAAGAAGCTGTTGTTAAATAGAGCCATGACTGCTGCATACTTAAAAATCAAAAAAGGAATGTGTCAGGGATGTATACTTTCTCCACATATTTTCTATCTTTATGTGGAACAGATTACTTGGAAGGCTGACATTTATGAAGTATAATATGAAATTATTATTAGGGAATTAGAATTGGAGGAAGAATAATTAAAAACCTGCATTATGAAGATCACACAACCTTGCTCAGTGAAACAGAGGAGGACTTGAAGTGTTTACTG
>NW_006400164.1:347676-350974 GCF_000299155.1 Elephantulus edwardii
TTTTTTTTTGAGTCCATGGGGCATTTAGCAAGCTTCTCCAACACCACTGCTCAAAGGCATCAATCCTTCTGTCATCCTTATTCATTTTCCAGTTCTCAGACACATAGTACATGATCAGAAAGACCATGACCTCAATCAGATTCACCTTAATCCTCCAACTTACATCACTGCTCCTCAATAATTTGGACAGGTCTCTAACTACAGACTCTCTAGTGAAATATGTCTCCTAATTTCCTGACTGATTTCCTAACCAAGGGTATTAGTTGTGGATCAAACTAAGATGAAATTGTTGACAGTTTCAATCTTTTTTATCATGGTGTTACCTATTGGCCCAGTGGTAAGAATCTTTGTTACTATTTTTATATTAAGATGCAATCTCTATTGAAAGACAGAACTATACATTTTCTTGGCATTTTATGGTATGTTCAAGATTCTTCTCCAGCACCACAATTCTGTAAAAGACAAAAATGGTGACTTTATACATGGGCCTCACCTGATGGGCTGCATAGGAATCAGATTGAATACATCTGTGGAAGAAACCAGTGGAAAAACTCAATATTGGCAGTAAAAACTAGTCCAGGGGCGGACTCTGTGTCAGACCATTCGTTATTAATGTACAAGTTCAAATTGAAGCAGGGGAAGTTAAAATATATCTTTGAGAACTACAATATGATCTTGGATCTCATCCACTGGATTTTCAACAACATCTTAAGAATAAGTCACAAGAATCCAGAATTAAGGTTGCATGGTGGAGTGCATTTGGGGCGAGGTGGGGGGTTAGGGTCAGGGTATTGTATACCAGTGAAGAAGTTTATCTCTTGCTTTTCAAAGAGAGGAACAAAGTGGGGGAAGAGGTAGAGAAAAAAGTGCAACAATGAATGAATGAAAATCCAAAATCTCTGTAAATATTCATTAAAAGTAATAAAATAAAAAGTGCATACAAATAACAAAAAAAAGAATAAGTTTGAGACATTGAACACCAATGATCAATGATACATGATGAAAACAGAAGAAAATTACAAAGACAGAGGAGAAAGATAAAACTGAAATGGATGTTAGAAGAAACTCTAAAACTTGCACTAGGGTGTCAAGAATTCAAATTAAAGGGGAAAAGATGTCTAAGTAAAAGAGCTAAACAGATATCAAAGGGCAGCTCAAGAGGACAGAACAAACTGTTTTAATGGAATATGAACAAAGCTGGAATTGAAGAATAGAAAGGGAAGAATTTGCTCTGCATTTCTCAAACTGAGGAAACTGGAAAAAAAAATAAAAGCCTTGAGTTGCAATATTGAAGGATGCTATGGGCAATATATTGAATGAACCGGAAAGCATAAAAATAAACATCATGATAAATCGAAAAAAGATTGGAGTTGCTAGCAATTTTATCTTTCTCAGATCAATAATCCACATCCTTGTCATCAGTAGTCAGAAAAATCAAAAGGTGACAAGTTACATTGAGAAAATCTGATATCAATGGTCTCTCCAGAATTCTAAACAATTATCAGCCTAAAGATTAAGGTGAACCTGAACCTAACCATATCATTCTCAACTGCTTGCAGTACATCTGAATGCCAGACAATGAATAAGGATAACAGAAGAATTGATGTCTTTGACTGTGGTGACGAAGAAAAGTATTTTACATACCATGGACTGTCATGAAAATACACATGTCTGTTCTGAAAAGAGTGAAACAAGATTGCTCAGTGGATGCAAGGATTTTAAAGCTCCATCTCACATAACTCTGAATGTGTTGGTAGGAGGGCCTAGTACTTGGGGAAGGACATCATGCTTGGAAGGATAGAAGGTCAGAACAAAAGAGAAAGATCTGAATAAGATGAATTGAACCAGTAACTCTAGCAATAGGATCAGGTGTGTCAGATATGGTGAAGATGGCTCAGAATATGGCAAGGTTCAGAGCCATTGTTCATAGAGTTGCTAATGAGGCATTGTTAACTAGACGGCAAAGAACAACAATAACATGATATACTGGGGAAATCTACCAATTCAAAGATCCATATTGAAAATATTAAATCTTTCTTCCCACCCTCAACCCCAAGTTTTCTTCTTTTTTTAATTTTTATTTTTTACTTTATTATTTGTGTGTGTGTATGTATACCGTCAAATCAGATCTGACTGGTACAGGAGGAGATTGCCCCTCCTTCTCCAGCAGAGCATCTAATGGATTAGAACCGTGCACCTCTGGATTGCAGTGCAGCTTCTTGCCACTAGGCCACCAGAGCTGCCCAAATTTTCTTCTTATTCAATGTATTTTTTTTTCAAAACCTAGGAACACAGTCACTTCTGTTTAGGAAATTTATTTCAGTAAGATATTGCTTTATTTGCACAGACAAGAATGTGTTATGAGGAAATCTGGTTATAAAGAAACATGAAATAGTGAGAATATTACAAAGACATAATATTATATGGAATGCCAGGGATAAAGCAAAATTCACCATCTCTGTGTAGTTCATTGCAATCATACCCACCACTATCAAGATCTCTCTTTAGGATCTTCCCTATGTACTCAAGGAAATAATTAGAAGAATATATGGATGAGACTATTTGCCTCCTCTAAGATTTAAGACTCACATTTACTAACTTTGCATTACAGAGTTATTCTAAATAATTAATTTATAGCACATTGGCTAGACATTCTTTGGATGTACGGAACATTGATCCAGGTAACTTTAATAGAATTATGCTGAGATTAGAATGAATTACTTAGAAGAGATGCATAGGTAGAATCTCAAGGTGTTTTTTTAATATGGAATAATAAATCAAATAACATATTTCCTCTTCTCAGATCACTTTAATTCATTGTGACTTTTCTGATGCAAGTTTGTTTGGTTTTAATATTTCTTAATGTTCTAAGTACAGATTTCAGTACTGAATTTGTGTCAGTGATCTTTCTCATAGTTGCAGATGTAGATGGTAAATTGGCTGTCACTCCGTAGAGGTCAGCTCTGGGTTAAATGCGCCCAGGAAAAGAAGGCTTGTGTAAGCAGAGTCCAAAGATATGACTTTCTTTGGCAGTAGTAATCAAATCCTTTAAGCATAGACTTTTATTCTCCTTTCTGCATTCTTTTTTATTGCCTTCAAACCTACGGCTACCTGAGATGAAAAGAAGTGAGCACACATCTTACTCATCTGAATCTTTACACTGAACATCAACTTCATAACAGTAAGATCTGACATTGTTGTCCGAAAAAATGACAGATGCATTACAATGACTTTATTATATATGGTGAAATAATCCAATTTCTAACAATGTGTGAGGGAAGGATAAGTAACTCCATTT
>NW_006400164.1:355334-356879 GCF_000299155.1 Elephantulus edwardii
CAAGCATGATATCCTTTTCAAAAGAATATCCTTTTCTAGAAGCATGTTCACTGGAAAAAGACAGAGCTTTTCTATCCTTGCCTCCAGTAAGCACTCTACTCTCTTTTTTGAGAATTCATGGGATAGTCAGTACACTTCTCCAGAACAACTTGCAGGTATAAATTCTGCTTCTGCCATCCTTATTGTTTAGCTCTCAGATACATAACAAGTGACATCCATTGATCTTCAGTATTTTGGAAAAAGAACTAACAGTGGACTTGACCAGAACGA
Organism: Elephantulus edwardii; assembly: GCF_000299155.1. NCBI lineage: Eukaryota > Metazoa > Chordata > Mammalia > Macroscelidea > Macroscelididae > Elephantulus > Elephantulus edwardii. The sequence goes on from NW_006400164.1 coordinate 355,605, forward strand.
TAAGTCTTCTTATCCCTTATCTCTTAACTGCTGATACAAAGTATGTTTTGCCCAACCAACCAAGATAAAATTATTAACAGTTTCAATCTTTTCTCCATCTATCAAGATGTTTGCTACTGGCCCAGTTGTAAGGATTTTTGTCTTCTTAATGTTAAGAAGCAATCCATATTGAAAGGTAAAATCTTTGATCTTCTGAAACAAGCCTAGTCTTTCTTTGTTTGGTAGCTCCACTTTGGTACAGCATCTGACAGGCAAGTGCTGTACCAAAAATGGTAGGTGATAGACAAGCAAACATATATATGTAGTAAGCTTTTGAGTGACAATATGTAAAGATTCTCCCCAATAAAATACTTACAGATAAATGTTACACTTAATAGCAAACCATAAAGACAAGGAAAGATGCAGATATAATCCTGTGTGTGGCAGGGATTTCTACATCAAGGCACAAGGTCCAGAATTCCTGTCTTTGTCTGTTGTGGGTGTATGTGAATGTGTGTGTCTTCCCTGCTCCTCACTCCACTCTGTGTGAGGTTACAATGAAAGGCCTCCAATGAACACCTAATAAAATGCCTCAAGCTCCAGTTATCACCTATCCATTATTCGAATGCTCTGCAGGGAATATTGCACTCCAGGCCTCCTAGGAAATTTCCTATGGGGGTGTGGGTGCTGCTAACAGGAGGTCTGTCATTCGGGTTCTCCTATTTGATAGAGCTATTGAAAAATTAAAGAATATGTATATATCTTATGATAATATCTTGGAATGAAAGGTCATTATTTGGCTATGAAAAACAAGTCAACAGAACTCAGAACCAGAGCCTTCAAGTTGGAACTGACTCATACTGATTTTTCCACCTGATTTCCAAGGCTGTACAATCACAGGGGAACAGACTTCCCTTTTTACCCCCTAGGAGCTCTGGTGGATTCAAACCACCTGAGAGATTTGGCCCTTTGTTTAGAAGATAAAAACTCTATTGACTATGCCCTAGAATTTTCTCACTAAAATATATCTTATGAATTACACAATATGTTCAGAATCACAGAAATCCTGATGGCTTGAGACTTAGGCCATCACATCAGGGTTGGTAAATGGGAGACGGGTGTTGAATGCTTCAGGCAAAAGTAGGAAAAGATGGTGGTGGAATAAGGAAAGGGTGGATAAAAAACAAAACAAAACAAAACAAAACAAAACAAAACAAAACACCCAACAAGTGGTGGGCAGCAACATTGAATCTATTGGTCATTTTTATAACTGGGCAAATGACTCTTATCTGATGT
>NW_006400164.1:358537-360077 GCF_000299155.1 Elephantulus edwardii
AATTATCGAACAATATCATTAACATCACATTAAGATTCTGCTGAAAATTATTCAAAAACGTTTTAAACACTATGTCAACAGAGAACTGCCAGATGTGCAGGCTGGATTTAGAAGAGGTCATGGTACTAGGGATATTACAGTTAATGTTAGATGGATTTTGGCAGAAAGCAAAGAATACCAGAAGAATGTCTATCTGTGTTTCATTGAGTATACAAAGGCTGTTGACTGTGTGGATCACAACAAGCTGTGGCTGACTCTGAGAAGAATGGGAATCCCAGAACATTTGATTGTGATAATGTGAAACCTATACTGGGACCAAGAGGCAGTAGTCAGAACAGAACAAGGAGACACTAGATGGTTCAAAATGAAGAAGGGGGTCTGCCAGGGAAGTATTCTGTCTCCATACCTTTTCCATCTGTATCCAGAACAGATCACTGGAGACACTGGGCTGTATGAGGAGGAATGTGGCATCAGGATTAGTGGAAGAATCATCAATAACCTGTGTTATGTAGATGACACAATCCTGCTTACTGAAACTGAGGAGGACCTGAAGCGCTTCCTACAGAAGGCCAAGGATTGCAGCTCCTATATGTATTGAAGCTCAACATCAAGAAAACAAAGATTCTCACCACTGGGCCGATTGGCAGCATCAGATTGGATGGTGAAGAGATTGAGATAGTTAACAGTTTTAGTTTACTTGGCTCCACAGTCAACACTCTTGGTAACAGCAGCCAGGAAATCAGGAGACGAATTGCATTGGGAAAGTCAGCTGTGAGGGACCTCTCAAGATTACTGAAGAGCATCGACTTCAGGCTGGAGACTAAAATGCACCTGATCCAGGCTATAGTCTTTGTAATTATGTGCTATTGCTATGCATAAGAGAGTTGGAGAGTGAATAGGGATGATAGAAAGAGAATTGATGCCTTTGAGCTGTGGTGTTGGAGAAGAGTTTTGAATATACCATGGACTGCTAGGAGAACAAACAGGTTTGTCCTGGAGAAGGTAAATCCGGAATGCTCCTTTGAGTCAAGGATTCTGAAGCTTCCTCTGACATACTTTGGGCATATGGCAAGGAGGGACTGGTAGTTGGAGAGGGACATCATGCTTGGCAGACTGGAGGGGCAGCGCAGGAGAGGAAGACCTTCAATGAGATGGATTGATTCTGTGACTGGAATGTGGGAATGAGTGCGTTTGAGATGGCTAGGTTGGCACAGAATAGAACGGCATTTAGACCTCTTGTATATACGGTCGCTATGAGTCGCAAGTGACTCGATGGCACATAACAACAACAACAACTAGGCCATCAGAGCTTTTCCTAGAGTGCTCTTTATTTTATCTTGGCACTAGCATCCAGGAAATTAAGATGTATTGCAATGGGAAAGTCTGCTGTTAAAAAGCTCGCCAAAGTACAGAAGAGCAATGATGTAACTCTGGAGATTATCATGCGCCTGATACGGGCCATGGTCTTTTTAATCACTTGCTATGCGTCAGAGAGCTGGACAATGACTAGGAAGGATAGAAGGAGAATTGATCGTTTTGA
>NW_006400164.1:360862-367430 GCF_000299155.1 Elephantulus edwardii
TCTGACATACTTTGGACATGTTACAAGGAGACATCAGTCCTTGGAGAAGGATGTTATGCTTGGGAAGGTGAAGAGACAATGCAGGAGAAGAAGACCCTCTATGAGGTGGATTGATTTAGTGACTGGGATAATGGGGATATGTGTGTAGGAGACAGTGAGATTGACACAGGATAAACCAGAGTTTAGGACTGTTGTACATAGGGTTGCTATGAGTCGCAGGTAACTTGATGGCACATAACAACAATAAATTTTTCCTTGGTACCCTGTAGGTAAAACTAAGCATTAAATAACAGTGTTTTCTAGGTACATACATAACTATTTCAGTATAGCCGAGAATACTATTGTAAAGTGAAGCACAGTCTAAGTTTCCCTCAAAGCGAAAAATTTTAGAAGACCCTCAACCAAATGGTTTGATACAGTGTCTATGACAATAGGCTCAAGTATGTTGGGGCAAATACTTTGTTTTAAGGCCACTATGAGATGTACTTGACTCAAGTGCACTTAATAACAAAATATCATGTTATTCAGCCTTTTGAAAATATGTTCTTCTGATTTATTTTTCTTTTTCTGATACATGATGCCTATCTTTCAATCTTGCTTTCATTTCTTTCCTAGAGCTCACTAAGCATTTCTGGACAATGGAGAATTTTATTACCTTTTCTTGAAACTTTAACACAATTTTGTGACCCAATGTGTAGACTGCCAAATGTAATCGGATCCTTTATAAAGAAGACTCATGGATTTTTTTTTCTAGCTTAAATCTTTCTAACTAGTAACTTTTACAATACTTTCAATTTTTCTGTAAATTCTGTTCTTTCTTACTCCTCTAAGTTTATAGCACAACATCTTGATGGGAGCTGGAATGGAATTACATGTCTTTGCTAAAATGATGTTTTCTGTGAATTTTATCAGTGTTAAAAGATTAAATGGGAGTAGTATTAACAAAAGAAATTATAGTAAAAAATGTGAGTTCCTTATTAATATGTCTCTGAATCACTTACTATGCATCTGAGACCCTGACAATGAATGAAGATGACACAAGAGTTATTACCTTTAAACTGTGGTGTTAGAGAAGCATACGGAACATCCCATAGACTGCCAAATGAGCAAATATGTTTTGAAGAAGGTGTTTTTAAATGATGTTGGGCTAGGGTAAATTATTCCTACCAGAAGGACATTATGCTTGTAAAGGTGAAAGAACTGTGAAAGAGAGGAAAACCCTTAACCACATGGATTGACACAGTAACTGTAGAAATGAGTTCTAACATGTCAGAGATTCTGAGGATGGAACAGGATAGGCCAGGGTTTGGATCTGCTGTTCATTGGGTTTCAATAATTTGTATTAAATTTGATGGAACCTAGCTACAACAACAATTAATACATAAACAACAGTCCTGATAGCATATAGTACATAATGTTTGGGTTGCTAAAGAAAAGGCTATCAACTCAAATTCACTTGCCACACATGAGGGAAAGATGAGTAGTTCCCTCCTGTTAAGATTCACAGGTTCACAAAGCTAATGGAGGGTGACTATGAGTTGGAACTGAGAGGATGTCAGTAAGTTTCAAGTAGTATTATTTTGCTTTGTTTTGATCTGTCTTAATGAGCAGGTGTTTTAGGCAGGTTATCTATCTGAAGGGATCAGTTCTTGCAAAAATATATCATGTTTGGGAAAGTGAAGTACAAGCAAAGGAGAGCAAAAATCTCAAGGAGATGCCTTGCCCCTGGGACTGTAACAATGGGCTTAAAAGTAGAGCAGAGTTTGTGAAGATACCACAAGATCAGGCAGAGTTTTCTTCTGTTTTATGTAGGGTTACTGTGAATCAGAGCTTGGTTGACAGCACCTACCTTGTGTAAGTAGCCCACTGTCACAACAGTAAAGTGCTCAGCCCCTCACTTACAGACCAGAATTTCAAAGTAACCCGTTACTCTGCGGTTGAAAGAATAGTTTGCCTCTATGAACCTGGGGAAAGGACAAATGTTACACAGGAGTTGTCCAGGATTTTTGTTCGAAGGATTGCTATGAGTCTCCTGCAGCTTCATGGCACTTAACAACAACACCAACAACAACAAAATAGAAAGAGAGAGCAGTCGGCCTCGCAGACAGAAAGCCATGCTCCCAAGCCAAAAGAGGGTGACTCTACTCCGTGGCCCTCAGGCCTGCCTTCATTTGGTTTTGGTGAAACATTCTTCTAGGTCGTGTAACTCTGGTATGTCCACTTGCTGTACAGAGGTAACTCGTGGTTGCTGTGAAGCCGAACACTGTGACAGTGATGAGTCAAATGAGAGTATCATTACCCATGGTGGGCAGTGTTTGGTGAAGCTCCCCAGAGTGGTATCCACTTTCACAATATCTTACCTCTGAAAATCCTATGAACCTGGAGAAAGGATGAATGTTACACAGGAGGTGTCCAGGAATTTCATTTGTAGGCTCGCTATGAGTCACCTGCAACTCAATGGCACTTAACAACAACAACATGGACGATTCTACTCAATGTTATAGGTTCAAATTACTTAGACTCCATGTAACAGCACTGTTGGTTTTTAAATCATTACAAGAAGTTCAGATTAGTAAAATATACAAACTTTCTAAAGGTTTACTTGTTTGCTTATTCCTTTTTTCCTTGAATGTGCTCTACCAACCATGTTACCTTTTTAAAAACTGGCTCCTTCTGAAGACATGTCCAAAACATGGAGATGAAGTCTCATCATTCTAAAGGGCATTCTGGTTACACTTCTCCCAAGATGAATTTCTTTGTTCGTCTGGCTGTTTGTGTCGTTCTCTGCCATTTAATTGATTGAAATTTGTAACATCCCTGTGAATAACAGATTGGACCCTTGTCCAGACCTGCTCTATCATCACATTTCCACCATGACTGACTCCATTGTTACAGTCACTGCGTTTTGTTAAGGATCTTCCTTTCTATCTCTAATTCTTACTTTTTCCAGTATGATGTGTTTTTTTTCCCAAGTAATAGAACCTGTTAATCTATATTACATATGCAATTTTATTCACCAACATATATGATTCCATGACATCAAGAATTTGGACTTATTGTGCAGCTTTTGCATGCATATAAGAAAATAGAAAATACTATGACTTGGATAACATATATCTTAACCTTCAATATTACATCTTTGCTCTTTAATACTCTACAGAGGCCCTTTGTCTTGCAAAATATGTCATTTGACTTCTAGACTATTGATTCTATGGATATTGATCCAAGAAAAATGAAGTTGTTGGTAGTTTCAACCTTTTCTCTGCAGCTGTGAGAATTTTTTTTTCTTTTATATTTAGATGTAATCCATATGAAGACTGTATTCAGATACTAATCAGTAAATTCAAGTCCTCATTAACATATCATAGGTTGTTAAAGGCATTTCTTCTAATTCTAATGCCAAGTTTTTCTTCATAGAGTTCAGTTCCTTAGATTATATGTTTGCCACGTGAATTGAATATAGTAAAAAGATATAACCTTGATGAGCAGCTTTCTTGATTTAAAGCCATGTAGTACTACTTTTTCTGTTTGAAGAGATCTCTCTTTCTTAGTCTACCTTTGAAGACATTCTGGATGAGAATAATTATATGTTCTAGAATCCTCGTCTCTCACAGTATTATCCATAATTTATTATGATTCATACAGTAGAATGTTTTAGAAAAATCAATAGAACAGATAAAGTATTTCTCTAATGTTCTCTGGAGTATATGAAGAAAGATGTGGCATCAGAATTGGAGGAAGTCTCATCAACAACCTATATTATTCAGATGTCAAAACTTTGCAGAAAATGAAGAAGATTTGAAGAACTTACTGCAGAAGATGGAAAAACTATAGCCTCCAGTATGGGTTACTTCTCAAAACTAAGAAAATACAAATCCTCACCAGTGGAACAAAAGATAACATCAAGATAAGAGGAAAAAAATTGAATTTTCTAATTATTTAATTTTACTTGAATTTTCAATCAACATCCAGGTAGCAGCAGTAAAGAAATCAAAAGTTGTATTTTCTTGGGAAAATTTTCTATCAAGGACATCTCCAAAGTCCTAAAGAGTAATGATATAAGTGTAGAGACTAAGGTGTGCCTGAACCAAGCTACAGTATTTTCAGCCGCTTCTTATGCATTTGAAATTTTGACAATCACTAAGAATGGACAAAGAAGAACTGATGGCTTTGAATTCTGGTATTGAAAAGAGTACTGACTATCCTGTAATAGCATTGAATATAAAAAATAAAAATCTGTCTTGGGGTAAGTACCATCAGGGTGTTCCTTAGAGACAATAATAGTGGAAATTAGAGTCATATATTTTGAGCATATGTAAAAAGAGTGTAGGCTACATTAGGATGACTGAATCTGACCACTAGTAAATTAACAAAGAGGAATAATCCCAATAAGCAACAGCCACAATATAAAATAAGTTTCTGTAAGGTCAGACCTCATTTTCATGCTCCTACATCTACTTCAACTAACTCCAAGAACAATAGTATCACTCTACCACTGGGTCCATAGTCTGTTAAAATAACTACACAGACCTCAAAGTACTATACTGAATGTTAAGACATTTACTGTGAAAGTTAATAGTTAAAAATTCGAATTGGGAATAACATACATTTCCTCAGTAAAGACATCTCAAATGTACTCACAGGCCTTTTGACTTTCAATCTCAAGACTTAGGTCAGTATTAGAAATCCTTCTTAGTCTTACAAATTATGACATATCAGTCCTCCAGCAAGCTTAAACAAAGACCTCTGGTTATGGCTCTGTGAGCTTTGTCTCATTTAAATCTCTGGTTCCCTGCTGAGTCTACTTTTGCTGTCACATAGGTCCAGGTCTAACTGGCCTAAGAATATCTCATCCCAAAGCACGTGCCCTACATTCTCTGTTATTTTTACTTGCTGGTAATGAGATTCCAATCTTCTGCCGAATCTGTTCCATTTAAACCTGGTAGGATGGCAAAATCAACCATTCCTATCATGAGGTTTCAATCACTTTGTTTGCATTTCCCCACCAACATATGATGGAAATCAAAGCCATTTTAACTACACCATAGCATTTTATAATGATAATGCTATTTATCGTTCAATACGGATTGAAGCTCAACATTAAGAAAACGATGATTCTCACCACTGGGCCAATTGACAGCATCAGTATGGATGGTGAAGAGATTGAAATAGTTAACAGTTTTAGTTTACTTGGCTCCACCCTCAACACTCTTGGTGACAGCAGCTAGGAAATCAAGAGATGAATTGCATGGGGAAGGCAGCTGTCAGGGACCCCTTAAAGTACTGAAGAGCAATGATGTCAGGCTGGAGACTAAGGTGCACCTGATCCAGGCTATAGTCTTCACAATTATGTGTTATGCATCAGAGAGTTGGACAGTGACTAGGCATGTTAGAAAGAGAATTGATGCCTTTGAGCTGTGGTGCTAGAGAAGAGTGTTCAGTATACCATGGACTACTAGGAGAACAAACAGGTTTGTCCCGGAGAGAGTGAAGCTGGAATGCTCCTTCTAGTCTAGGATTCTGAAGCTTTGTCTGCCATACTTTGGGCATGTTGCAAGGAGGGATTAGTACTTGGAGAGGGACATCATATTTGGGAGAGTGGAGGGATAGCACAGTAGAGAAAGATCCTCGATGAGATGGATTGACTCTGTGATTGGGGTGGTGGGAATGAGTGTGTCAGAGACGGGAGGCTGGCACAGCGTTGGAATGGCGTTTAGAACTCTTGTACCTAGGGTTGCTATGAGTCACAAGTGACTCGATGGCACATAACAACAACAAGAAGAACAGGAAATGTATAGGTGGAGAAAGGTGAATTGATAGGGTGACTGTAACAGTGGCTTTGAATATACAAACAAGATATGTTGGTCTATCCAAAAATGGATTGACTAATATTACCATTACACTGAATTAATTCAGAAGCAGAAGTTGGATATCTCCACACTAGTAAGAAAGAGGAAGCAGTGCATATCCTTCAGGGCCTGAGATTCCTGCTTGAAACAGACTGAGAGCTACACAAAGTAATAGCGTGAGAAGAGAATCAGAGACCAACATGAGACAGAGCTTTTTTTAAGGAGGGAATGTGGGTGTTTCTACCAATGTGGCATAGGTCTTAGCTTTGTTTCACTTCTAACCAAAGGTCACATCACTCGAGTTATTGGAGTAAACTAGCATCTCTGAAGAAAGGGGAAAAAAAAAAAGAAAATAGGCAGTCTCTTCCTATAAACATTTATAAACTTTGAAAACCAGTAGAGGGTGACTATTAGTCAAAACCAAACTAATGGCACTGAGTGACTAGGCAAAATGCATGGGCAAATAAATATATTGGTTGTAAATGAGAAAAACTATTTTCCTTCCACAAATTCACAAGCATGATTACTGACACCTCATTGTATAGACCTTAATTATTATGAGTCTTAGAAGAACTTCTTTTTTTTTCCTTTTCTTTTTTTTTCCTTTTTTTAAAATTTAGGTTGTTTATTTTTCATTTCAATGAACATCTACAGAGATTTGGGCATTCCATTCATTCATTGTTGCACCCTTCTCCCCGCATAAACCCCTTCCCCCTCCC
>NW_006400164.1:368454-370442 GCF_000299155.1 Elephantulus edwardii
CATAGAGCCCAGTGTCTCGGATAATCCGCTCTGGAAACAGGTTAAAAAGGTATGGAGATAGGACACATCCCTGGCGTACACCCAAGAATTGTGCTGTTACCCCAAAGGCAAGCAATTTGAATCCATGAGCTTCTCTATGGATAGAAGGTGATTTACTGTCTCTCTTAAACCAAATAGAGGGTCAGTCCCAGATTAACAGCACACAACAACAACTAAAAAAAAATATATATCTTGTAGGACCTTCCTTTTCTATGAATAAATATTAACAATGTCACATCTTTCTTCCTTGTCAATGTAAAATCATAGGTGATAGATATGCTTACTCCTACTGGAGAGGCACATGTGATACTCATTTAAGTTTTCTTCTTCCACTATTCTCTCACAAGGGGGAAGAACATTTCTTATTTTAATTGTAATCCTATTTCCATTTCACAAAGTTATTTGACTCAAGTTTAAAATTGGAAACTAAGCTGTGCACTGTGTTATTTTAAACAAGTTCATTCTTTTAAGCACAGTAGAAAAATATTGCAGGGCAATTTATTCCTATATCTTTAGTAGAAGCCACCCATACCATAATCAATACCCCACTTTTCATGAGTCATGGCTGTTTATCTAAGTATACAACAAATGCTCTTAATGTTTCTTCTTCAGCAGTAAATTCTACCAGCGATTAAAAATTACTTGCTGAAATCAATCAAGATTCTTAATTTTGATCCACTGAGGACAAGTTTTTGTTAAAAATACATGTCTTTCCACCAAAATATTTACCATGGAATTTTACTTTTCTTCAACGTTGAATTATTGTTGTATTCTCTCTTACATTTCCCCTGTTGAGTTAAAGAATATTAAGCTATAAAAAGTTTACACTTACAATTTATCCTTATGAAGAATAAAAATACACTTGACCATTATATAATATAATATATAATATATAATATATAATAACATATAACCTATACCATATACCATATAATATTATTTCTTTTTTTTAAAGGATCTTTCATTTGGAGGATTTATAACACTTAGCAATACTAACTAACACTCAGAGGTTGTTGTTGTTGAGTTGAGCACAACTCAAGTCGAGCAGAACAAAAGGCCTGAAGTCCTTCTACAACTATTGACATTTATCAAAGTTAATCAAGTTTCCGGATTGTCATAATATGTTATTGTTGTTATGTGTCTTTGAGTCACCTGAGATGCATAGGGACACTATGTACAGCAGCTCTGAGTCCTTCCCTTTCTTGAGCCAGTCTCACTAATTCTGACACACCAATCCCCATTGTTCCAGTTTCTGTATCAATCCACCTAATCTGGGGTCTTCCTTTTCTTTGTTATCTTTCCACCCTTCCGAGCATGATGTCCTTCTCCAAGGACTGATTTCTCCTGGCCACGTGTCCAAAGTAAGTGAAAAAGAACGTCAAAATTCTAACCTTTAAGGAGAGACTTGGTTTCATCCTCTCCAAGACAAACCTATTTGTTTTCTTGGCAGTCCATGGTATATTCAAGGCTCTTCTGCAGCACCACAACTCTAAGGTTTCTATTCTTCTTTTGTCATCTTTAGTCATTGTCCAACTCTCTGAAGCATAACAAGTAATTGAGAAGACCATGGCATGGATTAGGCACATCTTTGTATCTAGACAGACATTGTTGCTCTTCAGTACTCTGGAGAGGTCCATGACAGAAGTTTGCCAATGGAATTCTTTTGATTTTTGGCTGCCTTTTATTTCCTTCTCTTATCATATTTCCCTAGCAGCACTTCCAATATAAATTTGACTAGAAGTGGACATCCTTGTCTGGTTCCTGTTCCTATGGAAAATGCTTTAAGTTTTTCTCTAGTGAGAATGATATTGGCTCTTAGTTTTCCATGGATATGTTTCACTATGTTGAGGAAATTATCTTCTATTCCAATTTTGCTGAATGCATTTGTCAGGAAGCAGTGTTGGATTTTGTCAAATGCCTTTTCTTCATTAACTGGTTCTTGTTATTTG
>NW_006400164.1:370542-372340 GCF_000299155.1 Elephantulus edwardii
TGCATAACAAGTAATTGAGAAGACCATGGCTTGGATTAGGCACATCTTTGTATCTAGACAGACATTGTTGCTCTTCAGCACTCTGGAGAGGTCCATGACAGAAGTTTGCCAATGGAATTCTTTTGATTTTTGGACTGCTGGTGTTAAGAGTGTTAATTGTGGATCTGAGAAAGGAGTCACCTCATGAAATCCCAGCTAACACTGTAAAATGTCCTCAATGATTCACATAAATTTTCTATATAGTAATGCTCTAATGATATCAGAAAGATTTTGGATATTCCTGGTTAAAATTTGTGAAAAATAACTATCTCTAGTTAACCAGGTTCTGTTGTGAGATTATTATAGGTATGATTGAGTTAGCTCCAACTCATAACCACCCAACGTACAACAAAATGAAACCCTGTTTAATCCTAGTATATCCTCACTATTTATGTTGTACTTAGATCCATTATTGAAGCCACTATGCCAATTCATATCCTTTAGAGTCTTCTCCAAGCATAATTTTTCCAGGCATAATATCATGTCCCATGGACTGAGTGCACTAATACTATACCTACAGCATGTAAGACATAGTCTTAATTCTTCCTTTATAGGTACTTCAACTGCTCTCTGAAGCATAGCAAATAATTACTAACCGTGACCTGGATCAGGCATACCTTAGTTGTTAGATGGACATCCTTGCTCTTAGGTACTAAAGAGAGGTCCCTGACAGCTAATTTTCCTAATGCAATTTATCTTTTGCTTTACTGACTGCTGGTGCCAAGAGTGTTTATTGTGGAATCAAGCAAACTGAAATTGTTAACAATTTCAATTTTTTTCTCCATCTCTCATAATGCTGCCAGTTGGTCCTGTGTGAAAAATCTTCATTTTCTTGATGTTGAGCTCCAATCCATTTTACACACTATAGTCCTTGACATCCTGATGCATACTTGCTTGAAAGCTGGGTATTGAGCAAGTATGACAGAAGAAAAAATTCTTTTTCTTTGGGTTGTGGTGCTGGAAAAGAGTACTGAACATACCATGAACTGCCAAAAAAATTAACAAGTCTGTCCCTTTTATCAATTTTATCCTCTCCAGAGTAAGCATTTCTTGCTGTATTTGGCAGTCTCTTTATATCACAGATTAGGCTATCTAAGCTTGATCCCAGTTTGTTTTTGATAAACTTTATGGTTTTGGGATTTACTCCCAAGTTTCTGATCTACCTTGAGGTGATTTTTTTTTTTTTTTGTATGATGTGAGATGTGGATCCTGTTTCAGCTTTCTGGAGGCAGCAGTCTATTTTTGCTATTTGTTGAAGAGTTTGTCATGTCCCAATTTGATAGGTTGTATTTCCTTGTTGAACACTAGTTGACCATAGATAGCTGGGATAATTTTTGGTTTCTCAGTTTTGTTCCATTAGTCTATGTGCCTGTCATTTATAAGTACCATACTGTTTTGGTTGGTACAACTATACAGTAGGATTTGAGGTTAGGGAGTGTTATGCTTCCTACTTCACTTTTGGTTTCCAGAAATGCTTTGCTTATTTGGGTTTTTTTTCTCCTCTCCAAATAAACCCGAAAATTTCCCTTACAATCTCCTTGAAAACAAATTTTTGTATGTGTATTGAGATTGCATTGAACATGTAGAATGCTTTTGGTAGGATTGTAACTTTCACTTGATTGAGTCTTTCCATCCCCGAACCAGGCACATTTTTCCATTTATTTAGGTCTTTAATTTTTGTCTTACAGAAATGTTCTGTAGTTTTCTTTGTATAGGTCTTTTGTGTGTCTAGTTAGTTTCACTGTAAACTATCTCAATT
>NW_006400164.1:373065-380662 GCF_000299155.1 Elephantulus edwardii
CTTCGAGCTGTGGTGCTAGAGAAGAGTATTGGATATATCATGGACTGCTAGGAGAACAAACAAGTTCTTCCTAGGGAGGGTGAAACCACACTGATTCTTGGAGGCAAGGATTCTGAAACTTTGACATACTTTGGACATGTTGTAAGGTTAGATCAGTCCTTGGAGAGTGATGCCATTATTGGGAAGGTGGAGGGATAGCACAAGAGAGGAAGACCGTGGATGAGATGAATTGATTTACTGACTGGGGTAATGGGGATAGGTGTGTCAGAGACAATAAGATTGGCACAGGATAGAGAAGTATTTAGGAGTGTTGTACATAGGATCACTATGAGTCACAGATCACTCAACAGCCCATAACAACAATAGCAATAAAAACAACAACAGGATTTTGTTAAAGATTTTTGTATCTATATTTGTTAGATACATTGTTCTGTAATTTTCTTTCTTTGTAATATCTTTGCCTGGTTTTGGTATTAGGGTTATGCTTACTTCATAGAATGATTCTGGGAGTGTTCCCTCTTTTTCAATTTTTTTAAAAATAATTTAAGTAGAATTGGTGATAGATCCTCTCTTGAATATTTGGTACAATTCATCTGTGAACCCATCTAGTCCAGAACTTTTCTTATGGAAATGTCTTTTTAAACCTGTTCAATTTCTTCTATTCTGATAAATCTGTTCAAATGTTCTATATGTGCCTTTGTCAGGCTGGGTAGGGCATGAGTTTCAAGAAATTTATCTATTTCTTGAATCTATCAGAGTATATCTTTTCATAGTATTCCAAAATTATCAATTTAATTTCATCTAGTTCTATTGTGATGTCACCTCTATAATTTCTTAATTGAGTTATCCATGTCTTCTATATTTTCTTTTGTTAAGTTTTCCAGTGGTTTGTCAATTTTATTGACCCCTTTGAAAAACCAGCTCTAGGTTTTATTGATTATTTCAATAGTCTTTCTATGTTCTCTCTCCTTGATTTTGACTCATATTCTTATAATTTCTTTTCTTTTAGAAGCTGTAGGATTAGATTATTGTTGGTTTTTCTATTTGTGAAGGTGTTGAGTTAGATCACGGATTTTTCTTCTTTCTACCGTGTGTGTGTGTGTGTGTGTGTGTGTGTGTGTGCCTTTTGCTATGAATTGTCCCCTAAGGACTACTTTAGCTGTATCCAGAGGTTTCGGTATGTTGTATTTTCATTTTCATTTGTTTCAAGGAAATTTTTATTTTAGTCTTTATTTCTTTTAAAGCTTCCAGGAAGCTGGACAATGATTAAAGATAATAAGAGAATTTTTGTCTTTGAGCTATGGTGCTGGAAAAGAGTACTGAATATACCACGGATGGGTAGGAGAAGGAACAGGTTTGTTCTAGAGAGAGTAAAACCAGATCCCTTCTTGGAGGCAAGGATTCTAAAGCTTCGTTTGACATATTTTGAACATGTTGCAAGGAGGCACCAGTCCTTACAGATGGACATCATGCTTGGGAGGCTAGAGGGACAACAAAAGAGTGGAAGACCATCAATGAGATGGATTGTTTCAGTGACTGGGCTAATGGGTTAGGTGTGCCAGGGACAATAAGTTTGGCTCAGGACAGAGCCGCATATAGGACTGCTGTATATAGGGTCGCTATGAGTTGCAAGGGACTTAATAGCACATAACAACAGCAATAACAACCCAATCATATTCTAGCAGAGAGTTATTTAGTTTTCAAATGGATGGTTTTGTTAAATTTTACCCTTTTGTGTTTAATTTATAGTTTTATGGCATTGTAGTCTGAAAAGATACTTTGTATTATTTCAAGGGTTTTTAATTTGTTGAGACTTCATTTGTGTCCTACTATGTGAATCTGGAGAATGTAAACCGTGCACTTGAAAGAAATTTAATTGTGGTTTAGTTAACTAGAGTACACTGAATACATCCACAAGGTCAAGTTTGCTAATTGCATATTTTAGATCTTCTGCATCTTTATTGAGTTTCTTTTGAGTTGCCCTATCCTTTGGTGATAGTAGTGTGTTGAAATCTCCTACCACTATTGTGGTGCTGTCTATTTCTTTCTTCAATTCTGTTAACTGTTGATTTCAGATCTTTTCCTTATAATTTCCTTTGGAGTGAGATTGTTGTTCTTTTTCTATTTGATGGAGGTGTTGATTTAGATAATTAATTTTTCTGTGTCTGTATACACACACATACACACACACACACATAATTGTTTTTGTTGTTGTTAAGTGCTGTTGAGCTATAGACTACTCATAGCAACCCTATAAGCAAAAGACCTGAACATTGTTTCTCCATGTTCCTAGAGTTTCTGTAGGCAAGCTCTTTCAGAAATGGATGCCGCTCCTGCTTCCAAGCTTGTTTTAATTGGGGGAGGAGGGGGGTAGCGAGCTCCATCAAATACTGTGCACCCTGTGTAACCATTATCACATTTGACACATCAGTATAGTAGTGTCTAGTATCATAGCAACGACAGAGTTACCTCTGTACAGCAAATTGGCAGACCAGTGTTATACCGCTTAAGAGAATGTTTGACCAAAAACAATTAAAACTATAACTGAGGAACTCAGATTAAAATCATCCACCTTTGGCTTTGTAGTATAACTTTCTACTCACTGGGCCAACAGAGTTCTCTGTCTCTGACTCACAGCAATTGTATGAACAACAAATCTAACCGTTGCTCCATGCTATACCATCTTCGCAATCTGAAACATGCTCCAGCCCATTGTTACATTAACCATATCAATCCATCCTGCTGAGGATCGTTTTTTCTCTGACCTTCCACTTCTCTTAGCATGATGTCATTTCCCAAGGACTGGAACCCTAACTGTCTTAAAGTGTTGTTGAGTCATAGGCTACTCAGGGACCATGTGAACAAAAGACCTGAACACTTGTATAACTTTTGTATTATTTATTTATTTATTTTCAGTGTTGAATACTGTCTTCCCACTCTATAATCCACTCCTTATTTCAGATTTTTAAAAAAATCCATATTCATGGTTTTCATTATTCATTATTTATGCTTTCCATTCTTTATTCTCTCTTTTATACTTCTTTTCTGTAACTGTTCCTGGAACTCCATGTCATTCTATTTCCTCTGACTCCCTGTTTCTGTGGTACACTATTTATGTTTTCCATTTTTTCTTCTATTATTTGTAATTTCTTCAGTATCTGTTCATGTTAGTCATGTCAATATATTTCTTCTATGGCTCTGTCTCTAGCATAATCACTTTATTTGTATTTTTCATTATTTTCTTTCATCATTTGTAGCTGCCTTTATAGCTATTCATATCACTCCATGTGGATATATTTCTTCTGTCTCTCTGTCTCTAGGGTATTAACTTGGTTTGCAATTGTGTCTGTTTTGTGTGTAGGGTTCTTTGGTGGGGTTTTTTTTTTCTTGATTTTTTGGGTTTTTTTAAGAAGATTTGTTGGGTTTTCGTTGTGGTTTGTTTTTGTTTTTTGGGTTTTGTTTGGTTTTTTTTTTTCTTTTTTTTTTTTCTCTCCATGTTTGATTATGCCTTTTGTCTCCTTGGCATTGTCTCATACTTTTTGTTATATATGTGGTGTTGTTCCTGTGTAGGTTGTAGTCAGGTTTGTTTTGGTTATTTTTTGTTTGTTTGTTTGCGTTTCACCCTCCCTAGGACAAATCCCTTCGTTCTCTTAGCAGTCCATATTCAATACTCTTTTCCAGAACCACAGCTCAAAGGCTTCAAGCATTCCTAGTCATTGTCCAGTTCTCTGACACATAGCAACTAATTGCAAAGACTATGTCCTGGATCAGAAACACCTTAGTCTCCAGACTGACATAATTGCTCTTCAATTCTTTAGAGAAATCTCTGACAGCAACTTTCCCAATGCAATTCATCTTTCGATTTCCTGGCTGCTAGTACCAAGAGAGCTGATTGTGGAGCCCAGCAAACTAAAGCTGTTAACAATTTTAATATCTTCACCATCTTTCATGATTTTGCCAATCGGCCCAGTGATGAGAATCATTTTCTTGATGTTGAGCTTCAGTTCATATTGAATACTGCAGTCTTTGACTTTATGAAACAAGCACTTCAGGTCCTCCTCAGTTTCAGCAAGCAGCTTTGTCAACTGCACAATGCAGATTGTTGATGACTCTTCCTTCAATCCTGATGCCACATTTTTCCTTATAGAGTCCAGCCTCCAGGATAATTTGTTCTGTATATAGATTGGAAAGATATGGAAATAGGATTTATAAGGTACAAACTATTTAATGAAATATCTTCTTTCCTACCTATAGGAAAACTAATATTTATTATGTTTTGCCTTTTTTACATAACGGCTCACTTTTTAAAATCTTATAAGAGCCAATGGAAAGGTTTTAAATTAGATACCCCCAGTTAAAGTGGTTTCTATATATGTTAAAAGGTAAAATGCATCTAACAAGAAATACTTAAATTAATGGTATGACATACTTAAATTAGCTATTTAATTAATGAAGTTAATTAAATACTTAGATTTAAAAAATGCATGATGTGCTGACTAAAACAAAAAGCTAGGGAAGGGTTTATACACAGAATTAATCTTGGAGAGCAGCAGTAGAAAGGAAGGAGGAGGGAAGCAAAGATTGATTGATGTGTGGGTTCAGGGAAGGAAAGGCAATGTACAATAGGAGTTTGATGAGGCAATGTAATTAATTGTATAAATCACTGGAATTAAATATATAAAATTTTGAAAATCTCCAAAAATACTTTAGCAGTCATTTTTAAGGTATAATTTACAATTTATAATAAGTCCTCCTTTCCTTAAGAAAAAATGAAATAATGGTGTACATTTGATAATTCACTGGGCTTAGGGAAAATATACAGATAGCACTTTTTCAAACTTGAGATTTTCTCTTGCGTGTATTTTTCTTGGGAAGAAAGACTACTTGCTATTCTTTGCTTACTAGGGAAGTTGAGTATGGCAAAAGGAGGTTTTGAATACTAAATATGTCTTAATTTAAAAGCCTCAGACTCAATTATTAACTATATTATTTGTCAGAAATTTCTATGATAGATAAATGTATTTGCAGTTTCACATTTATATTGCATTAGTACAATATTATCATCTCTGGCACCGATAATGATAAGGTGTGCTGCCAACACAAAGATATATGGTTTGAATAGACTAGCTACTTCTGAAAACCCATTGGAGGGTCAGCTATCAGCTGCTTCTGAAAAGCCTCTGGAGGGTCTTCTTTAGGTGAGTTCCGACTCTACAGTACAAGAAAACTACAGCAACACTTGGTGGTCATTGCTCCAGATAGAAATGTTTCAGATCAAGGCATTATTCTCCAAGAATAACATGTTTAAGTAATTTTTCTTATCCTGGGTATAAGATTTTTTCAGTCATTATATAGTACGCTAGCAATTTGAGTAGAAAATTCTGAAACTAACTGGGAATACTAATATACCTCAAAAATATTGAAAAAATTTGATCTTGAAAATAATGTGTTCAGATTTTGTAAACTAGTAAAAATTAAAAACAAGAAAAGGAGGATGAGAATAGCTGCACAATTCAAAGAACATAGTGTTACTAAGCGACATTCATAGAAGTTGTTGAATTCTTATACATTGTGCTGTGTACATTATAAAAAATTATGAGAGGTTATCATTTGCCTAATGGTGCTGGCAAAACTGGACTTCCATCTGCAGAAAGCTGAAACAGGATCCACATCTCACACCAGACACAAAAATCAACTCAAGGTGGATCAGAGAACTGGCATTAAAGTCCAAAACCATAACCTTCTTAAGAGACAAACTGGAATCAAGCTTAGAAGCACTAGTCCAAGGTATAAAGAGACTGCCACATACAACCAGAAATTCACAATTTAAAGAGGATAAAATTGATGCATGGGATCTTCTTAAGATTAAATCTCTATGCACATCAAAAACTTTTTCCAACAGGGTGAAAGGAAAACCTACTGGGAACAGACATTTGGTAATTCTATCTCAGACAAGAGTGTTATAACAAAAATTTACAGAATAATCATGGGCCTCCACAAGGAAAAGACTGATAACCCAATTACTAAACGGGCAAAAGACATGGAAAGACTTTTCACAGAGGACGATACTCAAACAGCAAACAGACACATGGAGAAATGCTCCATATCACTGGCAATAAGAGAGATGCAAATCAAAACCACAATGAGGTACCATCTTACTCCAGTAAGAGTGACAAAGTTTAAAAGGACAGCAAATAATAGATGTTGGAGAGGATGTGGCGAGATTATAAAATGGTGCAACCATTCTGGAAGGCAATTTGGTGCTTCCTCAAAAAGCTGAACATAGATATTTCACTACTTGGAATATACCCAGAGAATATGAGAACTGAGGCACAAACTGAGATTTGTACACCGATCTTCATAGCAACATTATTTACCATCATGAGAACATGAAAACAGCCCAAATGTCCAACCACAAACAAATCGATTGAGAAATTATGGTACATTCACACAATGGAATACTATGCAGCACGCAGGAGCAATAACTATAAATTATTACCTAACTTGGGAGGGACTAGAGAGCATGCTGAGTGAACTAACTCAGTCATATAAGGATAAATATTGTATAAAACCATTATTGTAGAATGAGTATAAGGATCCAGGAGGAATGGGAGAGACTGGAAGCAGAGGGGTGTGGATATGCAGGGGGATAGGAGTATTAATCATTGGGTTGTGCAATTTGATGGGTGCTGGGGGTGAGGAAAATTGAAAGAATTTGTTCAAATTTGTATTTGAATTTTGTAAATAAACTGGCAGAAAAAATATAAGAAATTAAAATATGTATATAAAAATTGAATTATGAAGTTAATGAAAACTCTGCTACTTCCCTACCCACTACCAACATTTTAAAAATAATATAAAAAAATCATATCATACTTTCTGATAGAAAATATCTTGGTCATCATAAATCTCTCAAAATTCATCATTAGTAACTGGGAACAAACACAGAGCTGGCTTTCTAGTGGTTTTTTTTGAAACTAGAAATTGCCTGGGAGGAGATTGAATATCTTTTTCCTGGTGGACAACTCCTTACCTACAAGTAGAAAGAAACTTTTGCTTCTTCTCTTCTGTGGAGAATAGGGTAAATCGGTAAGTCAGAACTTGACTGAAACTCTTTCCAGTGAAGATCTGTGCATTTATAGCATTTTGTGTCTATATTTAGTTAGGACAGTCTTTCAGTCTTTTCATACAGTGTATTTCTGGGAGTAAAGGAGAATTCTACAGAAGTTGTATTGTGAGAAAAGCATGAAATTTCTTTGAAGTTTCCTGTTTCATTTTATAAATTTATGTGAATTTTGAATTCTTCTGCGTCAGATAGGAAAATATATTTTCAAAATAAAATAAGCATGAAGAAATAAATGTCAGAAAGATTTCATGTTTTTCATGCTTCAAAAGAATATACTCAAATTTTTATTTCTGTACAGGCTTAAAAAGACTCAGCTTTAGATTGAGTATTCACAGAAGTATTCAAGTTTGCATTTCTGTTCATCTCCTTTGTGAATCATGTACTTCTCCTGCCCAGATCATAATCTAAGAGTACGACTTTTAGCATTTTTAACCCTGATTATTCTTATGTAAATGTGCTGCTGCTGTTGTT
>NW_006400164.1:388282-391191 GCF_000299155.1 Elephantulus edwardii
AACAACAACAACATCCAACTCTCAGGTGCATAATAAGTAGTTAAAGATCGTGATTTGGATCAGGTGCCTCAGTCTTTAAACTGACATTCTTCCTCTTCAGCACTTTTTAGAAATTCCAGACAGCAGATTTTTCCAGCGAAACATATATTTTCATTCCCTGACTTCTCATGCTAAGTTTGCTGATTATGGATTCAAACAACATTGTATCATTGATGTTTCTATCTTTTCCCATCTATCGTGCTGTTTTCTATTGGACATGTAAAGATTTCCTAGGGACAATATGTCAGTGGAAATTATAAGATCTCTTAATACAGTCAAATGCTACCTAAATAAGGCTGTATGTAACTTAAAACAAAGAGTCCATAGATGCTTATTTGAGCCTTGTTGTCTATGACATTCTTTTCAGGCAAACTCCTCTGTTTGTCTTGGCTTCAGCTGTTTTCTTTTAGTCTTGACATAAGAAAGTTTTTTCACCGTTCTAAACTTTGTGTTTATCTGGCCTTTTCTCATGAAATAAGTGGATGTTTTCTGGAAGCCTAATTATTTACTACCTATTGAAATAATTTGATATTTCAGAGTTGGTCTTGAATTCCTAATAATACTGGAATTTTTAGATGCTCCATTGATAAATTTCATGTTTATCCAATTCGACATTATGCTGAGTGAAGTATCTCAGTCACAAAAGAACAAATATTGCATAGGGCCACAGTTGTAAAATGGGACTGGCATCGGGGTTGAGAAAGTGGGGATAAATAATGTATACTACATTGAAACAGATGAGGGAGAGAACTGTTTAAAAGGGATATATGATTGAGTATTATTGTCATGACAGGAGTCCAGAATGAAGGCTGCAAAAAGAAGAGCTAATGGGGGGGGGGAGGAAGAAAAGTGCAACAATGAGTGAATGGAAACCATAAGTCTCTGTAAAATTTCCTTAAAAGTAATAAAAAAATTAGAAAGACACGTAATAAAAATGTCTAAAAACTTATTATATTCAGAGGTCAAGAGTTTTGCTGCCAAACAAAAGACAGACTTCAAATTTACCAGATGCTTCATGGAGGGAAAATTGGGCAATCACCTCCTTTATGATTAAATGCCTGTGAAAACTCATTCGAAAGCCAGCTAATTACTAGGAATTATAGAAAGATAATTGATGCCGTTGAGCTGCTGTGCTGGATGCTTTTGAGCTGTGGCAGACAGTTGAATATACCATGGACTTCCAGGAAAACAAACAGGTTCATCCTAGAGAGGGTGAAGTTAGGCTGCTACTTGGACGTAAGGATTCCGAGGCTTCATCTGACATACTTTGGGCATGTTGTAAGGAGGGACCAAGCCTTGGAGATGGATATCATGCTTGGAAGGGTGGAGGGACATAGAAAGAGGAAGACCACCAATGAAATGGATTGGTTCAATGGTTGGGGTAATGAGGGTAGGTGTTGAAAAGACAGTAAAGTTAGTACAGGATAGAGGCAGGATTCAGGCCTATGAATCTCAAGTGACTTGAAAGCACATAACAATAACGGTACAAAACAACAACAGCAGTGTTAATTTATCGAGAGTAAAACTATTCCTAAATTTTTTAATCAATGCCTTCAAGTTTTGGCCAGTATGAATTATATATCTTATATTCTAGTAGTAGTACCTTAACTTTTTTGTTGAATTATTCATCTTTTTTATAAAACCTCAAGTAATTTAACTTTCTATATATTGCTTTTTAAAATTATATCTTCAAAATATAATGAAACAATATTCATAATAGTAATATTTTGTACTTTGAGGCGCTCTTACTCTATTTGAAATAAATAGCAAAGTGTCTTGCAAACAGTATTGAATAAAGCCAAAATAAAACTACTAAGTTTAATTATAATCTTCTTTGATATATGCATAGTATAAGCTATGGAGAAAAAAATATAGGCTCTTGCACAAATAACAATGACACTAGAGTAATTTGATGCACCTATTTACTATGCTTCAAATAATTCCAAGAGCCTTCATAAATATTATCAGATCTCAAAGATATGCAGGTACAAATTTTATTGATAATATTTTATTTTCTTGGAACATCTTTATTCCCATTGTTTATAACCAAGGCAACTGTATTATCTTCCATACCTACAAAACAGAATAATATTTTACATTTATTTTCTTTTTCCCACACCAAATATGTTGCTATCCAATATTATTTTAATCTTTTAGAATAGTCTTTTGCCTGGTATCATCATCACCATAGGGTTAAAATCCATGCACAGGAGTCAATCTCTTTTGAATACTAGCTTTTTAGCCTTATATATTCTTGTTTTTGTCTATTTTCTATTCTAAGATCCATATTCTAACCAAAATTTTTGGAGCAAACATAAAATAACTCACTTGGGGCAGCTTTTGAATATTAGAATTATTTATATAGCCAGTATCTATATAAGTAAATTTCATTCTTGTATGTTGTAGAACAAGTAATCACTGCATGGTTCAATAGCAGGAAAGGAGTGTGTCAGGGATGCATCCTGCCTTCATACCTTTTCAACCTGCATAAGGAGCAGATCATTTGAGAGGTTTTATATTCTGAAGAGGAAAGTGGCATCAGGATTTGAGTAAAGCTCATCAAGAAACTACAGGATGTGTATGAGGCAACATTGCTTGCTGAAACAGGGGAGGGCCTGAATCATTTACTGCAGAGGTTAAAGGACTTTAGTCTGAAATATGCATTAAAGATCAACATCAGGAAAACAAAGATTCCCATGACTGAACCGACTGGCAGCTTTATGATAGCTGGAGAAGAGATTGAAATTGTTAACTATTTCAGTTTACATGAGTCCACAAGTAAAACTCTTGGCAGCAGTATTCAGGAAATCAAAAGATGAATTGCACTGGGAAAATCTGCTTGCTGGAGGGACAATATCACTCTAGAGACA
>NW_006400164.1:391536-392053 GCF_000299155.1 Elephantulus edwardii
CATGTACTTCTCCTGCCCAGATCATAATCTAAGAGTACGACTTTTAGCATTTTTAACCCTGATTATTCTTATGTAAATGTGCTGCTGCTGTTGTTATTGTTATGTGCCATTGAGTCACTTGCTACTCATAGCGACCTTATTTACAAGAGCCCTAAACCCAGCTCTATTCTATGCCAACCTTATTATCTCTGTAAAACCTACCTGCATTCTCCCAAACTGAATCAATCCTTCTCATCTAGGGTCTTCCTCTCCTGAGCTGTCCCTCCACTCTCCCAAGTATGATGTCCCTCACCAAGAGCCAGTCCCTCCTTGTAACATGTCCAAAGTATGTCAAACAAAGATTCAGAATCCTTGCCTCCAAGGAGCAACCTGGCTTTACCGTCTCCAGGATGATTCTGTTTGTTCTCCTAGCAGGCCATAGTATATTCAACACTCTTCTCCAGCATCAAAGCTCAAAGGCATCAATTCACTTTCTATAATTGTTAGTCATTGTCCAGCTCTCTGACTCATAACAAGC
>NW_006400164.1:398423-400343 GCF_000299155.1 Elephantulus edwardii
TTTTGAGTTGTGATGCTAGAGAATTGAATATACAATGGACTGCCAAGAGATCAAACATGTCTGTACTGGAGATGATGAAACCAAGCTACTTCTTGCAGACAAAGATTATGAGGCCCTGTCTCACATATTTTGGGCATATTTCCAGGAGGGACCTGTCCTTGGAAGCTATCATTCCTGGAAGGATGAAGGACATTGCAGGAAAGGAAGATCCCAGATAAGATGAACTGACACAGTAACTAGGGCAAAGGTGGTAGATGTGTTGGAGATAGGGAGATTGGCTCAGGATAGACCAGGTTTCAGAGCTATTTTGCATAGGATCGCCATGAGTCATAGTCAACTTGACAGCACATAACAGTAACAATGACATATGTTATTTGCTGCCTTTGAGTTGACCATCAACTCATAGACACCTCATTATTACAGAGTAGAATTAATTGTAGAGATGTCTTAGTTATATTTCCCCCAAATAAGCAGATTTCTGTTGTTAAGTGAGACCACTGCTTGGGTTTGAATCTTAACAGTTTAGTTAGTCGTTGGTAACAGACCATTTGTGCCACTCAGATTCTTTTATATAGTATATAATTTCATTTTCATTTTGTGTTGTCCACAGGAAATAGAAAGAAAACTGTCATTTTACCTTGACAGCTTTCTTGTCCTGAAATATTTTAAATATACTTATAATGTTATTAGGTGCCTTCATTGAGTTGAGTAGGACTCATAGCACATATATGACGATGATGATGATGTTGTTATGCGCCATCGAATCGCTTGCATGGCGACCCTATGTTCAAGAGCCCTAAACCCTGCTCTATCTTGTGCCAACATTATTGTCTCTGACACACCTATCCCCTAGTTACAGAATTGATCCATCTCATCGAGGGTCTTTCTCTCCAGCATATATTTTATAAGAAAGGATAATACTCTTTCCATCTTGCTTCCTTGGTAGAATACAAGCAATATGTGGAGGCTGCACTTCCTAAAGTAAATTTGGGGTCATGTTATTACTAAAAGTTAGAAAACGAAGTTCTCTTCTGAGTATAGAAACTTATTTTTTCCCCAAATCTTATTACAGTTTTATCTCTTTGATAGCAGGCAAGGGAGAGGTGGAAGGTGACAAAATAAGCTCCAGAAAGTAAAGCACTAAAGCAAGCAATCTGGTGTCATTACTGTGAGAGCTGTCAGGAATGTAACTTGTATTAACATGAACAGATAGTGCTTTTTTCAAAAGCCTGAACTTAAAGCTTCACCAGTAAGCAGGGAAATGACATTTATATTCAGATGTAAATTGCAGCCAATGACACTGTTCATTTATGTAAGATGAGTTTATTTTGGTTTTTTGGAACTATAGTTTGAAACCCTGCACTTCCTTTTTGAAGGAAGCATTGCATAGAAAGTAAAACTTTAATTTGAACCTGTCATACTAGAAAATATGAAACACATTTCATTGCATAATATGACTATTAGTTTTTCTAAATTTAAGCCTCTTTAAGTTGAAATATATCTTCATAAGTTTATTTCTAAGTTCTCTTGGAAAAATCACTGTGTGAGGTAATGGAAAGTCTTTAGAACAATAACATCTTCCAAGAAGAAATACACAGACATTTTTCTATTATCACTGAATATTGTTGTTGTCATGTGCCATCGAGTCCCTTTTAACTCATAGTGACCCTATGTACAACAGCTTTGAACCCTGCTCTATCCTGAGACATTCTTATCTTCTCTGACACATCTATCCCCATTACCCCAGTCACTGGATCAATCTATCTTATTGAGGATCTTCCTTTCTTGCATTGCCCCTTCATCCCTGCAAGAATAATGTCCCTCTCCAAGGACCAGTTTCTCCTTGCAACATGCCTAAAATATGTCTTTTGAAGTTCCAGAATCCTTGGCTCCAAGAAGTAGCCTGGTTTCACCCTCTTC
>NW_006400164.1:400443-401431 GCF_000299155.1 Elephantulus edwardii
ATCTTTTGTGTCAATTTCCCTGGGAATAGAAGAAAATGGATTCCCTCCCCCACCCCCCAGTCCATTGACCAGGTAGCTATTCTCCAGGTTTCCTGGCACAGATTGGTGAGCACATCCAAAGATGCATCTCCCAGTTGAACCATGACAATTGACCTTCTTTTGATTCCTGAGAGCCTTATTTCTTGCCGAGGTCTTCAATGCACCTTGAAGATCTTCCTTCATTGCTAATATTTGTATACTACTTTCTGAAATAATTCAATGTGGAGCAATCATTTTTGGTATAGTGACACTGTATATTCCCTCCACCTTCTACTGATGTTTCTTGAATCAGTCAAGATTTTCCTAGTAGGATCTTCGTATTGCAACTTGAGGCTTGAATTATTATTTATAGTACGTTCAACTGAAGAAATACCAAGTGAGTTCTTCACATTTTATTTTCTAACTCAGTTGTTTGCACATTCCACTAAAATAATTTTGCTCTGTCTTCTTGAGCTACCTTTTTCAAATCTTCTTTTCATCTCCTTTTACTTAAGAATCACTTCCCTTGTTTTGGATTCTTGACACCGTTGTTGTTTGTTGTTGTTATGTGCCATCAAGTCACTTGCGACTCATAGTGACCCTATGTACAACAGCCCTAAATGCCATTCTATCCTGCGCCAACCTCACTGTCTCAAACACATTCATTCCCACCACTCCATTCACAGAATCGATCCATCTCATCGAGGGTCTTCCTCTCCTGTGCTGTCCCTCCACTCTCCCAAAGATGATGTCCCTCTCCAAGAACCAGTCCCTTCTTACAACATGCCCAAATTATGTCAGACAAAGCTTCAGAATCCTTGACTCCAAGGAATATTCTAGCTTCACCCTCTCCAGGAAAAACCTGTCTGTTCTCCTAGCAGTCCTTGGCATATCCAACTCTCTTCTCTAGCACCAAATCTCAAAGCCATCAATTCTCTTTCTATCATCCCTATTCACTGTCCAACTCTGC
>NW_006400164.1:401531-418737 GCF_000299155.1 Elephantulus edwardii
TTCTTAATTTTGAGCTTCAATCATATTTAAGGCTGCAGCCCTTAATCATCTGAAGCAAGAAATTCATGTCCTCCTCAGTTTCAGCAAACAAATAATTTCAGAATTATGTGCCCCAATGACATAGTGGCTACATATGTGACTGCTAACCATAGGTTTTGAGATTTGAACCCGGTATCTGCTCTATGGGAGAAGGATGTAGCAATCTACTTCCCTAAAAATTTACAAAAATAGACTGTCACAGAGTAGAGATTCAATGAAGATAGATTTGTTATGTTTGCTTTTGTGTTGCATTTTCTCATTGAAATACATAAAAAAGTATCCTTTTTAAACCTTCTGGAAAACAATTACAAATTAATGTTAGAATGTCAATAAATAATGTAAAGTTATCGAGCTATCATTGAAGAGATATTTTGTTGTCCTTTTCAAAAGCCACAGATTTATACTACTTTCTAAGTAGAATATAGTCTCTATGACAAATTAATCTAATCACTGAGTTAGTTTACATTCCATGATTTCATGAGGTAGCATACGATCAAGAACAGATAGTACTGAAAGCACAATAAAGTGCACTGAAAGCCCTGGTGAAAAGTAGCCTCCAGGAATTTGTTAGCAATTGAAAAGTTAGAAGCAATGCTGAAAGTACTAACTTAGGCCATGAAATTTGGAAGACAGTTATCTGGCCAACTGATTGGAAAACATTGATATATATGTCCAGTGGATGCAATAGTACATCAACAGGAATCACCAGAAATTAAAACTGGGTATAAAGAGGATGTAAAAAAAAATGATATCATTGCTGACATCAGATGAGTTCATTTGAAGCCAGAATGTACCACAATGATATTTACCTATGATATTAATTATGGAAAAAGTAGTTACAACAAATTATGGAAATTATTCCAAAGAATGGGAATTCCGTCCAAGACATTTAATTGTGTGCATGAAGAATTGGTCCATAGGCCAAAAAGAAGTACTTCTAACAGAATAAGGGAGTATTGGGTAGCATAAAGTTAGGAAAAGAGTGTATCTTATTACCTTTCCTTTCAAACTGTATTTTGAGCAAATGATCTGGAAAAAAATGGAGTACAAGAAATGATGTAACATCAGGGTTTTAGAAAGACTAACCATTTGCATGTGATATATAAATGGCACAACTTCACTTATTGAAGATGAAGACTTCAAGCACATCCTGATGAAGATCAAAGACAGTCTTTAGTGTCCATGAAACATCCTAATCTTCAGCATCAAGAAAATGTAAAAATCTCTCATAAGTGTAAATGGAAAAAATATTTAAGCTACTAAGGATTTCATTTCACATGAATTTTCAATACGTGTCCCTGGAAGCAATGTTGTTATTAATTGCCATCTAGTCATAGATGACTTATTGGTCTATGAACAAAAGACCTGAACATTTGTATAACTTTCATCATTTCTCCAAGTTCATAGAGTTTCCAGAGGCAAGCTATTTTGGAAGTGGATGCCACTTTTGCTTCCAAATTTGTTTAAGCAGGGAGCTCAACCAAACATTCTCCACCATGGGAAACCATTATCACATTTGACATATTGTGTTTAGCACCACAGCAAACATGAGTTACCTATGTACAGCAAATGGACAGAGAAGTGCTATACCACTTAGAAGAATATTTGGCCCAAAACAATTAAAAACAGACCTGAGGGCCACAAATTAAAATCACCACATTATTTGAGACAAATAACTTCCTACAGAGATGACACTGACAGAAAGTCCAATCTATAGACAAACTTAACTTGAACTCATAGCCTTTGAAACTGTCACAGAATAAATTTTTGTTTATAAATAAACTTACTAGTAGTATTTTTATTATAATGACACAGAATTTGTTACCATAAGAATATGGAGGTACTCCAGCAGATATTTAAAAGGTGGAAGTATTTCGGTAATTAATTTGGCAATGAGCAAAAAAAAACCTGGAAATCTTTTGTAATCTTTTGTAGGTGTCTAATAGTAATTTTCTATTGCTTCTAATGGATCTTCAAAGTGGAAAATTAATAAGGTATACAAATGAGGAATAGATGTCTTTGTATTGACAAATGTATTGAATATACTATAGACTAATAAAAGAACCAACAAATCTGTCCTGCTCCTTAGAGGTAAGCATAAAGAAACTTCTTCTCATATACATTGCATATTATTAAGAAAGATCAGTCCTTAAAAAAAATAATCTTGTTGGACAAGATAGAGGATGAGTGGAAGACAATGACCGTCAACAATCCAAGTTTATCTGGACTACAACAATGGGCTTAAAAACCAGGAAACTTGAGTATGGTGCATGATAATGCAAATTTCAGATCTGTTGTTCACAGGATCTCTGTGAATGATAGTCATCTTGACTGTATCTGACAACAATTCTAAGAATCTAGATTGTCTTGGACATACCCTTAATGGAATTACATATATTAAAGGTTATTTTAATGAGGCTGTAGAAGAAAAGGAGGAAGAGTTATTCTGTTCAACTAGGAAAATGTTGTTATGTGCCATTGATTTATCTACAACTCATAATGAACCTATGGACAGCAGCTCTGAAGCCGGCCCTACCCTGAGCCAGCCTCACGGACTCCAACACACCTAAAAACCACTGCCTCCATTAGTTATCAATCCATTTCATCCAGGGTTTTCCTCCCCTGACCTATCCTTCTACATTTCTGAGCATGACATCCTTCTCCAAGGATTGGTCCCTACTAGCAGCAAGTCCAAAGTACATGAGATGGAGCTTCAATATCTTGTCCTCTAAGAAGAAACTTAATTTCATCTTCTGAAAGACATACCTATTTGTTTTCTTGGCAGTTCTTTGTACGTTGAATACTCTTCATCAACATCACAACTTAAAAGCATCAATTCTCCTTGCATCATCCCTAGTCATTGTCCAGCTCTCTGATGATCATTAACTGCAAAAAGCATGGCCTGGAACAAATACATCTTAGTCTCTAGACTGACATTGTTGCTTCTCTGTACTCTGGATAGATTCTTGGCAACAGATTTTCCCAGTACTATTCTTCTTTTGATTCCCTGGCTGCTGGTATCAAGAATGTTGATTGTGGAATCAAATAAGCAGTACTTGTTAATCACTTCAATCCCCTCTCCATCTATCATGGGGCTTACAACTGGCCCAGTGGTGAGAATCTTTGTCTTCTTGATGTTGAGCTTCGATCTATATTGAAGACTACAATACTTGACCTTCTGCAGCAAACACTTCAGTTCCATCTCAGTTATAGCAAGTAAAGTTGTATCATCTGCATAATGTAGGATGTTGATATGTATTTCTCTAATCCTAAAGCCACATTCCTCCTCATAAATCCCAGCCCCTTGAATGATCTGTTCTTCATATAGATTGAAAAGATATGGAGATAGGATGTATCCCTGACACATTCCTTTCCTGATTTTGAAACATGCAACATTTCCTTGTTCTGAGTACTGCTTCTTGATCTAAGTACAGGTTTTGCATGAGCAAAATTAAGTGTTACAGGATTCCCATTTTCCTCAAGGTTAGCCACAATTTGTTGTGATCCACATAGCCAAATGTCTTCGCATAGTCAATAAAACACAGATAGACATTCCTGTGGTACTGTCTGCATTCTGCCAAGATCCATCTGACATTGGTGATGATGAGATAATAGAGTTAACTTAGTACTATGCAGTAAAGTAGCTTGGAAGGAGAGATGAAGCCTAGGGCTAAGAGGCCTCCTCTAGAATAAAAAAAAAAATAATCAAAACTAAGAATATGGAGTATAGGGTCATTGCCTAGATAGTCCCAAGAAGAAGGGATTATTTTCAAGATTTGAAAGCTATATTGCTTATTTCACTGGGTTTTTTATATGCTTGTTGCCCATTATCCCTTTTTCTTCCTATACAATTTCTCCCATTTTCAATAGAAATATTCATCTTGTGTATGTTCCACCATTTTGCTTTGGATTCTGATAACTGACATTCTAGAATTACAGATGAAAATACATTTTGCCTCTGAGTGGAATTACTTGGAGTTGATTTATTATTTTTTTAACTGACACAATGAAGTTTTCTCATACAGAAAAGATAGCAATTCTAGTAGCATATGGTGAAATCTCCCAAAAAAAATCGTGATCCAGAAGAATGTAGAACTATCAAACAATATTATTAATAGTGCATGCAATCAAAATGTTGGAGAAGATCACTCAAAATGGCTAGAACAGTATATAAGCTTACAGAAGATCAAGAAAGATTTAGAAGAGGCCTTGTCACCAGATATATCTTTACTGATGTCAGAAGGATTCTGCCTAAAAGTAAACACTAACAGAAGAATATTTATTCTCTATTGACTCTCCAAAGGCATTTGATTGCGTGGAAATTTTAGCATGCTATGGTTTGTGTTGAGAAGAATGGGAATCCAAGAGTACTTACTTTTTCTCATATGAAACCTATACTAGACAAACAGACTGTTGAGTGAACAGAGCAAGGAAACTTTAGTTTAAAATTACAAAGAGGGTGTTTCAGGGTTGTATTCTGTCTCCATAATTATTCAATCTGTATGCTAAGCAAATTTTTCAGGAAACTGGACTGTTTGAAGAAGAATGTGGCATCAAGGTCAGAAGACTGATCAATAACCTGCACTATGAAGATGACATAACTTGTTGAAGCAAGAAAGACTTGAAGCATTTTTTACAGAAGATCAAAAAACATTGCTTTCAATATGGATTGCATCTTTGGTCAAGAAAACAAAAATTCTTACCCCTGAATCAATAGGCAAGATAGATGGAGAAAAGATTGAAATTGCCAACAACTTCCTCCTACTTGGATCCACAACAAACACCCTTGGTACCAGCAGTCAGGATATTAGGAGAGCAGTTGCAGTAAGAAAGTCTGCAGTCAGATATCTCTCCAAATTATTGATGAGCAATGGTATTAATTTGAGGACTATGGTGCATCTGATTCAGGGATATTCATTTAAGAGCTGAACAATCAATAAGGATGATAGAAGAAGAATTGATGCCTTCAAGTTGTGGTGTTGGAGAAGAGTACCGAACATTACATGGACTGCCAAAAATCAAATATGTCTTGAAGAAAATGCAGCCAGAATGCTGCTTGGATGCTAAAATGATAAAATTTTGTCTCATATACTTTGGGAATATTGCTAGGAAAGAGTATTCCTTGGAAAGGGATATCATTCTTGGAAAGACAGAGAGTTGGCAGAGGAGAGGAAGACCCTCAACCAGGTGGATTGATACAATGACTACTACAATGGTCTCTTAGTGTGTCAAGATGTGTGAAGATGTAACAAGACATGACAGTGTTCAGATCTGTTGTTCTTAAGTTTGTTATGGATCATACTAGACTGGAAGGGACCAAACAACAACAAATTGTGGAATAAATTGAATTATCTTCCTGAAAAATAGCTGTTAATTTTGTAGGGCTACAATTCCCAGTGATTTGACATATATATCGATGGAACACACATACATTCTGATATATTAATCCTTCATCATGTGATCTGATATGATCAGTTATAAGAGGATTACAAGAAGATTCAGCACCCTTCTTCAAGTCACAATTCTGTTCCAATATAAATGTTCTTTCCAGGAAGTTTGACCTATATAAAATATTATCTTACAAGACAAAAAGAGAGAGGACTGAACATAGAGAGGATTACTGCCACCAAGGAAAATTTTTCAGAAACAGTCACTGAGATTCAGGTTCCTTTTGTTGAGAACTTCCTAGACCAAGGGGAATATTGTTTTTGAGGCTCATGGAGATATCCAAAAGGGTTTTAGGTTCACATATATTGAAAAGAGACAAAAATGTTTCCTAGGAACTGATGCAAAGAGAGAAAGCCTTCTTCTCCAGTTGATGTCCTGAATTCTAAGTAGTATACTTACAAACTGTTAGAGAATATATTTTAATTTGTTAATGTCATCCATTTTTAGTATTATGTCAGAGTTAGGTAACTAATATAGAACTATAACACAATCAACTCTGATATAATATCTTTAATTTATATCATCTGCAAGGAAAAAATATTATTTTCCTAAACAAGGGGTCATACATATGGTTACATATTTCACATATCTTTTTAAGATACACAATTAAATCCATAGCAAAAGCCTGTAAAATTTTTATATATATTAAGTTAGAAAGGAAAAATAAAACATAATTTTATTATTAAAAACATCCATGTCTAAAAGTTGCTTGTTATTTATAACTGGAAGAAAAGATAAAGGTACTGAATTAGAAATAAAATATATATTAGGTATTATGGGATTGTGAGGTATTTTTAAATACATATTCATTGCATCAGAAAGCTGGATGATGACTAGGGATGATAAGAGAATTGATGCCTTTGAGCTGTGTTTCTGGAGAAGAGTATTGAATATACCATGGACTTCTAGGAAAAAAAAGAGGTTCATCTTAGAGAGGGTGAGACCAGGCTGCTCCTTGGAGTCAAAGATTCTGAAGCTTCATCTGACATACTTTGGACATGTTGTAAGAAGGGACCAGTCCTTGGAGAGGGACGTCATGCTTGGGAGAGTGGAGAGACAGCACAAAAGAGGAAGGCTCTTGATGAGATGGATTGATTCAGTGACTGCCGTAATGGAGGTAGGTGTGTCAGAGATAATAAGATTGTCACAGAATTTAGGGCTGTTGTACATAGGGTCGCTATGAGTCTCAGGTGACATGACAGCACATAACAACACCACCAACATCTATTATTAGATTATGTTGTTGTTGTTATGTGCCGTCGAGTCGCCTGCGACTCATAGCGACCCTATGTACAACAGCCCTAAACTCCTCTCTGTCCTGTGCCAATCGCACTGTCTCTGACACTCTCATCCCAATTATCCCAGTAACTGAATCAATCCACCTCATAGAGGGCCTTCCTCTCCTGCGCTGTCCCTCCACCCTCCCAAGCATGATGTCCCTCTCTAAGGACCGGTCTCTCCTCACAACATGTCCAAAGTATATTAGACAGAGTCTCAGAATCCTTGCCTCCAAGGAGCCACCCAGTTTAACCCTTTTAATTTTAAAATAATGAATACAAGGTTATTAATGTTTTTCTAAAGCCACTAGAGATTTAATCTAGAAAATATGTAATTTAAATGGCATTTAAAAAAATTATACTTGATTCAGATCTTCAAAGTTATTCAGAAAGAATTGAAGAGAGAAATGGAAATGGAGTATAAAGATTGATAATGGGCTTTGGTGAAACTTGTAGCAAGTATAGGTCTGATGAAGTGGTTTAACAAAAGCATTTTTCAGTTAAAATCTATGACTTGACACCTAGTCCATTTGTGCGCATTGAGGGTATCTGGAAAATCTGCTGGTGCTTGCAAAGAGATATATGACACTGAGATAAATAAATCTGATGATAGTTCTTCACTGATACAATTTGAATGTACTTGTACCCTATAGCACAGTCTTAAATTAATCACTTAGATATAATAGCCTTTGCTATGATAGCCTTCCCTACAACTGAGTTGAATCTATGAAAATCTATCTACTTACATTCTAACTATCTATAATGTTATTAGTTACATTTGAGTATATTTCATTTTATGTGTTATGAGTAGAACTTATTCTTGAAATTCCCTTGACCTGAATCTTAACAAAGATAGAGCATCAGATAAGTATTTGTAGCATCACTGAGTAAATTTGAATGGCCAACTTTTAAATTACCAATCCAGCATAAACTACTTTTGCTAGTCTGTAGGGAATTATGATCCTAACCGAAAAGTCGTATCTATTTGGGAATTCAACTCTACCAATGGCTTTGCAATGTAAAGATGGTTAATCAGTTCCTGTGTGATTTAGAGCCTCTGAAAACTCAATGAAAGCTCTTCTATAAATTGTTTAAAATTCAATGGAAAGAAGCTGGGTCTTGTTGGGGTTTTCTTGTTGTTGTTGTTGTTGAGCATATACAGCTATATCTCTATACCTATCTCTATATCTTTGTTGTTATTAGATACCATTGAGTCAACTGTGACCCATAGTGACCCTGTGCACAATAGCTCTGAACTGTGTCCTATCCTGAACCAATTTCAGTGTCTCTGGCACACCTGCACCTATTACACCAACCACTATGTCAATCCACCCAGTCCAGAGTCTTCCTCTCCTGCATTGTCCCTCTATCCTTCCAAATATGAAGTCCTTTCCAAGGACTGGTCTCTCCTGGCTATGTACCCAATTATATGAGAAAGAGCTTCAAAGTCCTTGACCCCAAAGAACAACTTAGTTTCACTCTCTTCAGCACAAACCTGTAATTGCCAAGACAATGGCCTAGATCAAGTGCATCTTAGTCTCTAGTCTGACATTGTTGCTCTTCAGCACTCTGGAGAGGTCCTTAATTCAATTTGTCTTTTAATTGCCTGGCTGTTGGTGGAAAGAGTGTTGATTATGACATTTAAATAACGTTCAAAATATTAAGAACAATCTTGTTTAAAATATTTATAAAACAGGATGACTGGCAAAGTAACAGCCTCCTCTCCTTTCTGCTAACTCTAGAAGAGGTTCAGGTATCTTTCTACAATAGCAACAGCACAAGGTCAATTCCTATAGGACCAGACATATTCCTATACATCCCAAACATACTTTTATCAATTCTAACTCCAGTTTTTCCCTTTCAAGGCTCTCGCTTCTCTGCTACTATGACTGCTAATTAATTGCAATGACCATGTACAACTAACAGATTTTATACATGATTATGGGGGTTATTAGGAAAGTTAACTTGTTACAATTCAAGTTGAAACAATACAATTCTTCATGACACTTCTCATGTGTTGTTTTCTGACATTCTGACCTTCAGCTTTGAGCTATTGTTGTACAGCTCTTTTACTTCTACCAAATGTGCCTATCATCTCTCAGCCACCCAATAAGTTATGACTAAGTTTCTCGGTTCTCACTCCACAGAACAACTGTTCCAGTCAGATGTTTTTCATGTCAGTCTCTGGTTCTCCATAGCCTATGCTGCTAATGACAATGTTTTCCATGTAAGCATGGTGGGTGGGCAAACTTGACCAATCCTCCCTTTAGTAGTATACACACGTTATTTGCATCTTTCCACCTAGCAGATAACATTTATTTCATTCACATTGTTAAAATAGTCTTATTCACCCATGTGACAAAAGCCAAAGCTGATGATTAAGAAAGCCAGTTTTACTACTGGGAATTTACCCTAAAGAAACCATAACTATCACCCTAGCAGATATATGCACACCCATGTTTATTGAGGCTTAGCAAAGAACTGGAAACAACCTAAATGTCCACCAACAAAGGAATGGATAGAGAAGCTGTGGTATATTCACACAATGGAATACTATGCAGCATTTAAAGACAAGGAAGTCATGCAATATTATGCAACATTGATGACCCTGGGGGAAATATCTCAGTCACAAAAGGACAAATATTGCATAAGGCCACTGTTGTAAAATGAGGCTGACATAGGAGTTGAAGGAAGACAGAGAAGGAGGGGATGAATGATGTTTATTGCATTGTAACAGATGAGGGAGAGAACTGTTTAATGGGGACATATGATTGGGTATTATTGTCATGACAGGAGTCCAGAATGAAGGCTTCACAGTGGAGTGGACTTGGGCGGAGGGATGGTACAACCAATTAAAGAGTTTTATTTTTCTTTTCAAGGAGAAGAGTGAATAGGGGAAGAGGGGGTGGACAGGGAGAAAAGTGCAACAATGAATGACTGAAAACCCTAAGTCTCTGTAAACTTTCTTTAAAATTAATTAAAAACCAAAACAAAACAAAAACCAAAGAAACAAAAAAAAAAGAAAAGAAAAAGAAAGCCATTTTGAACAATGAATCTACTTCATCACAGAATATAGCCTTGAAAACTCTTTGAAGCAGTTCCAGCCTGCATAAATGAGATTACCACAAGCTAAGATGACTGAATATTTGATGTTCCTACTGGATTAAATATCAAAATTATATTAACCATGGTAATGAACACTATAGAAACCATTTACAGTTCCATCATATACTTCTAGATTTATGTGCATCAAGAAATGCTGTATGTGTGAATGTTTGGATTAGGAGATATTTTACTATAATATTAATACTGATGTTTATGGACTGTTTGAGCTAAATAACCAGTAAGCAAGCAAAATAAAAAGTTCAAAGCAAATCAATATTTTTTATGTAATACAAGTAAGAACTTTCCAATATGTTTAACCTAGGCATGTAAGCTTGTCTAATAAGAGCATTTGCTTAGTCTTTTCTATTAGGTTTTATTGCTAGATTGATTGTGAAGCTGTAATAAAACCTTGTTGAACCTTTATAACCAACATAAAATGTACTGATGAATGAATCAACACACACATAATGCATAATGGGCAGTAGCAACCATTTTTAAAGACCTAGGCAAATAGATCTGATGAATAGACACCAATTCCCTGAACAGGAGTCCCTGCATTAAGGCTTGACTGTACCAGCTATAAAATTGCCTGTTTGAGCACACCCAGAAATACCTCGGAAGACAGCCTACAATTTGCATCCAAAAGACGATAGTACTGAAAATTCTACAAAATAATTTAATTTATACACCCGGGGCTGCCACAGATTAGCATATTGAGAAGGCAACTGAAGACAAGAGCAAGACTTCTCTAAATAAGTTTTCAAGCATGATGACTTGGGGGAAAAAAATCTTCAACCATCCAGGAAGTATCAAATACAATGGAGGAAATACTCAGAGACCCTGTACAAAAAACGAATTGCCTTACAATGTCAGGAAGGAATATATGATGAAGAACCAATGGTAATGAAGGAAAATGCTCAAGTGAATTGAGGTATAGACAAAACAATAAGACTCTCGGAATTAGTGTGATACCAAATGATAAGTTCCAACAGACCTGTCTATGTGTAACCCTAGACATGCTTACCAGGCTATGCCAAGAATCTGGAAGTCAGATCTCTTCCTTAATCACTGGAAGAGTTCGTATTTGTTCCTCTTCAGAAAAGAAGTTAATCAAAAGAATGTGTACTTATCAAACAATATCACTAACATCACACACAAATAAAAATATTATTGAAGAATATTTAAAGACTGCTGGAAGAATACATCGTAAGAGAATAGCCTGAAATTCAAGCTAGAATTAGAACAGGTAATGGCACAGGTTTGAGGCTCAATATCAAGAAAACAGAGATTCTCTCTCACCCCTGGGCCAATTGGCAGCATCATGATGGATGGTGAAGAGACTGAGATTGTTCACAGTTTTGGTTTGCTTATCTCCAAGGTCAACACTCTTGGCACCAGCAGCCTGGAAATTAAAAGACATATTGAGATGGGAAGGTCTACAGTTAGAGACCTCTCTAAAGTACTGATGTCAGTCTGGAGACTAAAGTACACCTAATACATGCCATGGTCTTTGCAATCACTTGCTATGCATCAGAGAGCTGGACAATGGCTAGGGATGATAGAAGGGGAATTGATGCCTTTGAGCTGTGGTGTTGGAGAAGAGTATCGAATACACACACTATTGACTGCTAAGGAAATGAACAGGTTTGTCCTGGAGAGGGTGAAGCCAGGCTGCTCCTTGGAGGCAAGCATTCTGAAGCTTCATCTGACATATTTCAGACATGTTGCAAGGAGGGACAGGTCCCCGGGGAGGGATGTCACACTTGGGATGGTGGAGGGACAGGGCAGGAGAGGAAGACCCTCAGTGAGATGGATTGAGTCAGTGACTGGGGTAATAGGGGTAGGTGTGTCAGAGATGGTAAGATTGGCACAGGATAGGGCAGACTTTAGGGCTGTTGTACATAGGGTCTCTATGAGTCACAGGCGACTCGACGGAACATAACAACAACAACAACAATGGCAGCAGTCTTCCTCTCTTCTTGCATTCTTACTTGAAGCATACAAGTATGTGCAGAGTTGCAGACACAATGAATTATATTAACAAACAGTGCTTTACTAAAGCGCAGTGATAACAAAAAAGTGACATGTTGCTGGATAGTCAATTCCAAATTAGAAGGACCTGCCTAGGTTTTCCAAGGCTGTAAATTATAACAGTAAGAGTTTGCCTAATCTTTCTGCCAGGTGTGTTCAACCTGCCACAATTTTTTTTTAAATTTTATGTTGATATGGGTACAAAATTTGTATACGTTGTGTTTCACACTTTTTCATTCACACATTGTTTCATACAATCATTCTCATACACTGCGTTTTATAAAATGAATCACCATCGAACTTGCCTATAGCCTATCTTTACTGGTCCCTACCAGATCTTTCTTATCTCTTTTACTCCCTCTCTCCACTCATCAAATTATGCAATGCTGTGATTTCTCCCATGATTATCTTCATCCATCTTTTCATACTTCTTCCCTCTTGGGACTCTATACATGTTTTAATAGTTTATTGTTTAATCGTTGTCCTTTTGAGACTTAGTTCACTTCGCATGATGCCAGGACAGGATAAAATCAATGAGTAGCGCTTTCTAAATATTAAATTGTTGTGTGCATAAAAAAACCCCACCAAAAACAAAACAAATCCCCCTCCACCCCCCAAAAAAATAAAACAAACAAGCTTTCCCAAATAGGATGAAAAGAAAACCTACTAACTGTGAAAAAAAAAACATTTAGAATACCATTTCAGAATAGGATCTCACAACAAAAGTTTACAGAATACTACAGGGCCTTCACAAAACAAAACAAAATAATGAGAACCCAATTACAAAATGGGCAAAAAACATGGGAAATGTTTTCACAGAAGACATTCAGATGGCCAACAGACCTAGGAAGAAATGCTCAAAATCACTAGCAATAAGTGCAATGCAAACAGAAACTATAACGAGATAACCTCTCCCCTCAGTAGCAAGGCGAAGTTTAACAGCAGAGCAAGCAATAAATTTTGAAGATGTAGAGAGGCTGGAACTCTCATACGCTGTGGTGGGATGGTAAAATGGTACAACCACTCTGGAAGGCAGTTTGGCATTTCCTCTAAAAGGTGAACAGAGAAATTCCAAGTGACCCAGCTGTTCTGCTCCTAGGTATATACCCAAACGAACTTAGAACTCAGACACAGCAGAGATTTGAACACTAATGTTCACAATTATGAAAACTTAGAAACAGCCCAAATATTCAACCACAATTGAATGGATTGAGAAACTGTGGTACATTCACATTATGTAATACTACACACCAATCAGGAACACTTATTTTGAAAAATACTACATAACTTGGGAGAGATTGCCAACCAACTCTTAATTCACTATATGACCAAGGCTCCTAACAGGAAGAAAAACGAATTAAGAAGGTTCAGTCATACAAAGAATGATTGCATATGAGAGAGACAGAAAACTGTTAACAAAATATGATTATTAATTAAATTACTTTTGGAAATATTTTAGAAAATTAAAAAATAGACATTTTGGGAGCTCTGGTGGCCTAGTGGCAAGAAGCTGCACTACAATCCCAGAGGTATGGGTTCGAATCTACCAGATGATCTGCTGGAGAAGGAGGGGCAATCTCCTCCTCCTAAACCAGTCAGATCAGATTTGACAGTACACACACAAATAAATAATAAAATTTAAAAAATAGACATTTTATCTTAGCTATGATAGAAGGAGAATTGATGTCTTTCAGTTCTGGTGCTGGAGAACAGTATTGAACGTACCATGGACTGCTTGGAAAACGAACAGGTTTGTCCTGGAGAGGGTGAAGCCAGGTTGGTCCTTGGAGGCAATGATTCTGAATCATTGTCTGACATACTTTAGACATGTTGCAAGGAGGGACAAATCATTGGAGAGGGACATCATGCTTGGAAGGGTGGAGGGACAACGCAGGCGAGGAAGACCCTTGATGAGATGGATCAGTTCAGTGACTGGAGTAATAATGAGGGCAGGTGTATCGGAGATGATGGGATTGGCACAGGATAGGGCAGAGTTTAGAGCTATTGTGCAAAGGGTCACTATGAGTCCCAGGCAACTCGACAGCACATAACAAAAACAACATAATTTACTTTAGTCGTATATATTAAAACCGTTTCATATTCCTCCCTTGTCTTGAATCTTCTTTACCTTTATTGAATTTTTCTTTTCTTGAGTTGTCTTTGTTTTTCTTAAATTATATTTATCCATAAGCTATCTTAACAACACCTCTTTCTTAGAATTATATTTCGGAACTCCCAGCTATGATTTTGTCATATCACTGTGCAAAGGAGGTATCAGGACACTACTCAAACTGTCATGCACATGCATAAAAAAATGATTATTTTATTGACTTTCATATGAGTTGCTTACAATATTATACTTAATCACTATGCAGTATAATAATAATTATATAGACCATTAAATGTTTTCATTAACATTTTATTACTTCTATTTGATTAGTACAGCAAAACTCCACTTATCTATGCTCAGTTTTCATAGTTTATTAAACATGCAATGTGGATTTCTGCCTCTATAGTTTGAATGTCCATGGTTAAATCATAAGTATATATATTTTAAAAAATAATGTTCACTTTTAAGGTATGGGTTTGTGTTTTTTTTTTTTTCCTTTTAGTCTTACATTGGAAAATAGGACAAGCCCTGGAGGCACAATGGTTAAAGCAAATTTCTGCCCAACCTTATAGTCATTTCACAGACAAAAGATGTGTCAATTTGTTTGTTCTTGTTCTTGATGCCTTTGAGTCAGCACGACTCATAGTGATGCTGTGAACAAAAGGCGAGAAGCCCCTCTACAGTCATTAATGTTTATCAACGTTCCTAGGGTTTCCAGAGGCAAGTTGTTTAGGAAGTCGATGCCACTCCTGATTCCAAGCCTCTCATAGTATATTATTGTTGTTATGTGCCATTCAGTCGCCTGCAATGTATAGTAACCCTATATACAGCAGCTCTGATCCCTTCCCTGTCCTGAGCCAATCTCACTAATTCCAACACACCGACCTTTACATAATATTTTTAGTTTCAGAAAACCTGCAGGATGGCTATGAGTCAGTGTAGACATAACAATGCACTTTGGTTGGAAAGTAGAATAGATGCCACCAGGTAAATTGTTTTATTATATTTCTTATGCTTATAATGTAATTAAAACTTATTTAAACATTTTGAGAAAATGAATACATAAATTGTGTGGGGTCTTTCATCTTCTTAGCTTCATAACTTTAGAATAAACTAGCATGAATGTGAATGTATTTTATGTTTATAGGTATACTTTATGTTTATATTGCCCCTAAGTATGTGATCTCAAGTTTAGTTAGTTTCAGAACATGTTACTTGGAAACTTGCATTTATAGTATGGATAGTGAAAAGAAGCCTAGTGTTCTAAACAGGAGTGAGTGAATGAGTGAGTTAGGTTCAGGAGTTCTGTTTCTATATTCATATAACAGGATACTTTTTATCTCTTTATCCCCATCCCCTTTAAAAACACAAGAAATAAACTCTGTTTTGTAGATGAGACTATTTAATGATTTTGATGAGAACTTCTACTTTACGTAATTTAATTGAGTTACTAAATTTTTATTTCAGCTGTCTTTATGGTATGAGCTTAAGATTTTTAGATAGAAACCATTTTGGAAGAATGACAAACTGAGAATTAATAATTAACATTACCAAATTAGCAATTCAGTTGAAATTTATGTCATCTCCCAG
The DNA here is from genome assembly GCF_000299155.1 of Elephantulus edwardii. Classification (NCBI taxonomy): domain Eukaryota; kingdom Metazoa; phylum Chordata; class Mammalia; order Macroscelidea; family Macroscelididae; genus Elephantulus; species Elephantulus edwardii. The sequence continues at coordinate 417,132 of NW_006400164.1, forward strand.
CTTATAAAACGCATTTGTTCCTTAGCCTTGAATTCCATGATCAATTTCAACAACATGGATCTACAACCCCATATTCACAACAGATATTATAAATTCCTATATTTTCTTAGATATTCTTAACCCTCTGCTTTGCTAGGGAGCCGATGTCCTTATTTCCCCAAGGGTTTTTTTTTCCTTTCCATTTTTATAACAGTTTTATATGCCCTATGACCTTTCTTTTTCTTTTGCAATCTCATTTTCATTAATATTTGGCTTAAATTGAAATTGATTCTCAACATTCCCTGCAGATTGAGGTCCTCCCCTATGGCTTTTTCACTTGACTACTTATTAAAAAAAAAAAAAAGAAAGAAAAAGAAGGAAGTGATTTTTTAAGACCTATTGTATTCTTAAAACAGATTTAATATTATATATAGCATAATGGTCTAAATCTCAATGATATCCATTGAAGAAATCATGCTTAAAGGATGAAAGGAATATGTGAAAATTCTTTGTACTCTATGAAAAAAAAATCCTAATTTTTTAAACTAAAACTATTAAACAATAAGGTCTAAAAAATAAGGTCTGTTTTTTTAAAAAAAAGAACTAAAGAAAGAAAAGAAAAAGCACACTTAACAGTTAATTGGAATCAGGAAAAAGTATGAAAAAGCTGAAGTTTGACAAATAGGAAGAGTAATAATTGCAAGTTGTTTCTCAGGATATGTGAATACGTATTATTTTTCAGATAAAATATCTCAATAGCCTTATATTAAATTTTCTACTCTTCATTGCTTTATTTCTTGTTTTTCAAATTAATATAAACAGCTTTACCACAAGAGTTATGATTAAGATGAATAATCAGGTTCTTTTTGAAAAAATAAAGTATATATTTTTATAAAATTTACTGTTTCATATTTCTGTTCTTAAGCATATTAAAAAGGTAAAATCAATGTTTTTACATTTAATTTATTGTCTTTCATGAGTCAAATCATCATTTATTTCTGAGTAGCACTGAGGTGTTGCTTAATGCACACACAATCAAACATTATTTAGTAAAATTTTATTTTATTGATTATTTTAGTTAAGATCCAAAGTTCAAAGGGTAACAGATCAAGCCATTGAAAGTCTGGACTTAAATGGCCTAAAATAGATTCGTGAGAAAACAATCCAAAATTTAAATTAATTCAAATGGAACTTTTATTACTGCAGAGAATAGAGGTTGATTTAAAAAAAAAAAATGGAGGCATTTGATGTGGAAATAGATCTGTAAAATTTTCTTATTAAGTTATCTGTAACAACGCATATAGCAATGGACCATGGACTCTGTGAAAGCTCAATGAGCTGGAGAAAAACACATAAGTATTAGGTACACAGCATCAGGTTATGACTTCACAAGCTAGAGAACCATATGCTTGTGAGAAATAAAGCCAATCACTTAAACAATCACCCAACTTAGTCTTAGCTCTTTTAATTAGTACAGCCTGTATTTAGTAATAACCTGAAGCTCTTCAAAATATAGATTTGGATCACAAATTACATATTCTATCTTTGATTCATAGTTTTCTTTATAGAGAAAACAAAAATCAAGCAAAAAAACCAATTCTGATTGAATAAGCATGTTCTATGACAG